>NC_092795.1:55540091-55840091 GCF_918797505.1 Bemisia tabaci
ATATAAGCTTAAATCTGATTGAATCAAGAGTCCTTTTTCTTGTCAATGTTTTCAAGAGTCTGGACTCTAGATACAGTGTGTTTTTTTTTCCAGTGAAGGTTGCAGAATCTTCAAATGGATTAAAATCCTCCACTAACTTGGAAAAAAAAAATACCTGTTTTCTGAGTGAAAATTTGGAAAATTCGGATGTTGATCGGACGTTTTTTCTGAGTACACTTGGTGGAGCATAAGGTCAAAAGAGAGAGCGATACCGGCGGAGAAGAGATCAGGGTCCGGGGCTGGAAAATAAGAATAAATTGGGGCGATGAAAGGTGGTGGCGAAGTCCGCGGCGGGAGTGGCGGCGGCGGCGCGGATGATAAGTGGCGGTATTTAACGTAATCCCATATCGACGAGGCCGGAATGCAGAATCTCCTACCCGAGCGCGCCCTCCGTTTACCTTCGCCACCCCTAACCATAACGCCCCCACCCCCCGCCTCTCTGGGAGAGCTCAACCCGCCCTCGGCATTATCTTGTTAAAGATGCTGTAGCGATACGCCTCGTCTTCGCCTTTCCTTGTATCGAAGATCGATAGGTCGAGCTGCGAATCCACCCCCCGGCGGCGGTGTTTATAACGTTCGTACCTTGTTTTCGTTTTTATTTATTTTACGCACACCTTATCCTTTTTCCCCCCTTCCCGCGTCGCGGTGGCACCCTTCGAGTCTCCGAGAGCTCGCGCGGGCAATATTCATAAATTCCGTTTTAGGGACTAGCGCGTGGCAGATGTTCTGGCGTTCCGGCTATCGTTACTACTAATTTTTCGTGCTTCGGGCGACGTTATTACGATGCAGTGTCTCTATGGTCTTACTGTTTTCGGAGGAATGCTTCTGTACTCGAAATACATTTTTTTTTAAAAACAGCTTTGAAAACAAAGATAAAACCTGTAAGAATCCTATGCGTCACCCCCTGGTCTGCTGTAATCTACTGTCAAGTGCATTTCGACGGTGTGGGTCGGTAATCGCATATCTCGGGTTGCGACGTCGCAGAATTCCTATCATACTTCATTTTTTACACGGAAAACTACTCAACGACAATTTTTTAATACTGCCGTGATTTTTCTTCTCTGTGCAAAGCAAATTCTGCAAAAACTTCAAGGAATGATGTCAATTTGTTCTACTTTAAAAGAATAACTTAGAGGCGGATATTTTCAGACACCGCAAACGAGATTTGTGATTGCGGAATTACGCTGTCGATATGCATTCACTGGAAAAATAAAAGAAACTCCGGCCGTGGAAGCCGTTTTTACGGGCTATATAGACATACCGTCCGCGTTTCAGGCTCTGAGGCCGCAAGTTCCGGGTGTGGCAGTGTGCCACCTGGAGCGGTCGAAGCTACGGCTTCAACACCCGGATCTTTCTGCCTCTGAGCCTAGAACGGACGGTATGTCGATAGGTATAGCCCGTAACTTTCTTTTCAACGTTGCATTTTGCGGTAAGGAATTACCATCTCTAACTCATTGTCAGTTTAGAAACAACATATTTGCCATAGTTTGCTTATGCAGGAATGTGCTTTAAAGGATAAGCCTGAATTAGTGCTCTAATAGTAGTTCGGAATAGTAGTAGGAATGCAGTCCATATGGAAAAAGTGACACCTTCTGTACTACGCATATTACACCAATCTAAACCAAAATATTTTACGTAATATCACCTCTACCTGCTTAAAAAAACTAATAGAAAATTCGTCGTTTTTAAAATTGGTCGGAAATGGTAGTTTCTGATTGTGGACTGTAGTGTAATTGGCAACGTTATTTTAACAGTGAGAAAAGTTTCGAAAATACGAGGTATTTCACCTGAGCGCCGTGAGAATCCATTAGCGTGGTTTTCAATCGAACACGCCTTCAATTTTGGTGATACTCTGCGCATTGCTATGGAGTTAGTTTAGTTGCGTGACCTATCCGAACCCAACTACAATCGACTCGGTCCATTGTACCGAAAAAAAAAACATGATGTCGTATCATTTTAGATTTCAAAACTAAATCTGGTCATAGGAGATGAGTAGTTGTTAAAGTATAAGTCAAAAATCGTAATTACTAATTGCAGAATGTGGTACAGTATTATATTTACCGAATGGGATCCATTTCCGTGGCCAATATGTCCTTCACAAGTCCTGTAACAGAAAAAGCAATACTTATAAATAGTAATTCTTTGATATTGTGTGTTATCATGTATTCCATTTGGACAATGGACTCCAGGTTCGAATGCCCGGAATAGGGAAAAACTTTGGGCACTGGTGAGTGGATCTGAAGAAACAGATTCGACTCGACGCTTGATCCTTAAAAATGTGAAATCCATGTAAAAAAATGAAATCCTTGTGGACAACTCCATGTAAAAAACATGGATTGACCTATATGCCTTGATATCTAAAGACAAAATATAGAGACGAGAGTTGCGAAGGGTCAGAGACCATGATACTTAGCGACGGTGAAACTACCAAAATGATTATCATGGTTTCGGTGTTTCCATATCTCGACTTCTGTTTTATTTTCTAAAAGAAGGCCGGACCAACATCATGACTTTAAATTTTTACAGGATATTCTTCACATAGTTACGAAAAATCACCGAAGTTTAGAAGAAATGACGTTCTTCAGTTTTCCTCGTACAAATTGAAATATGACAGGTAGTCTGCAACTCTGCAAAACCAAGATACGCATTTCTGCAGTCATACTACATCGATATTTCAGATACTCCACATTGCTTTCTTCCAAATGGATTACATTTTGCAAAAAGGAACCAGTGTCTCTGGCTTTTCCATAGAGGCAACTTCCTGCAGAGGGAAACCAATGGTATATTTGCTGTTTCTAAAATGAGCCAGAAATAGTGGTTCCTTATTGCAAAATGTGGTCCATACAGTGTAACAGTTACTTCCGGGATTCAATGTTAAGATTCGCCATTAATAGCCATTAAGAATATAAGCCTTAAAAAAAAAAAAAAAAAAAAAAAAAAAAATAGTCTGGGTAGGGAATCGGGGAAAACAAGACGACGCGCGCGCTCTGGCGGAAGAGATTAGCGACGTGTGTCGATTGCAAAGACGGCGGGGGCGGCGGAGGGCGGCGGAAGACGAGGCACTCAACGGCAGTGGGTAATAATTAAAACGGAAGGAGTGAATGAATGAACGAAACGAATTCAATTAAACCAGTGCCACCGGTACCCTCCTCCGAGCGCCTCTAATTGAATGATTAATTTAACTTATTCGCGTCCCGCGGAGTCCCCGGCCCCCCTCCCCGCGGGCGTTTAATTGTGCACAACACGTCGGGACTTGGGGGCTTAGCGCCGCCCCCAAATCATCTTTCATAACTCCATTAGCCCCCATTAACCCCCCATTAGAGGCACATATTTCACCCCCGCCGGCCCCGCTCCAGAAGGTGCTACTCCTATGCTCGCCGGGCTCGTTTTTTGTCGCCGATGCATCTCGAGCCTCGAGCGAGGCGGATGTTCCGTTCCCTTGGAACCATTCGCCGACCAAAAGGGGGCAATTGCCCCCATTCCTCTTCTTCTTGGTCAGTAGAGTACATGTGATAAAATGACTCGACCGCAGTTACGCCGTTTTTCCGGAAAGCAATTTTCTGCATGGAGTAGGTACACTGAAAAAAAAGATAGGTAGAATTTACCATTCCTTCACGCTCTATTTCACACAGCATCAATTCAGAGTCAATTCTGCCAGAAGAACGGTAAGCGTTACTATCCTGGTAGGTAACCATTCCTCTGACAGAATCGACTTGAAAATTGGTAAAATTTACCATTCCTTCACGCTGTGTGGAATACAGCGTGAAGGATAGCCCGGCCGTATGATTTTTTCCACTTTCTACAGCCAGCTATATGATTTTCTATCGCCTTCTTCAGTCGGCTATAAGAACTCCTATGGTATTTTGAAACGCAGCTCCTATCGCCAATTTTTACCACGGGAACAATATTTGGATTCGTCGTTTAGTTCGACAATCCTGCACATCACGCTGCGCTGTTTCAATAGTCTTCAAACTCGGCCTTTAATAGAGTGCAGTATTTACAAGCATCGTCGGACCGGGGTAGGCGGGAGGGGGGAAGTTGGGCCGAAAGGGGGGGGGGGGCCGCCATTATTTGAATGGTATCACATTTGGATTCCGAACCGGGAACCAAGTGCCTCCCGTTCCGCGACGAAAATTACGACGCCATCCATTACTACCCGCCCGTGCCGGAGCGCCTTCTGAAACCCGTCGCACAATGAGGCAAACCATCAAGAGATCGGATATGTATTTTTTTACAATAATTGCAAAGTTTGGTGTTTCATCCGTTACTTGATGAATTTTATTGGGGTTTCTGGAGGGAGATTTTACGAGCGAATCAGTGGAAATGCACTTGAAATTTACTGTTTAGTACTAATCCTCTATCGTATACTGCAACTGCACCTCGAGTGAAATGCCGCCAGATGACGTCAGTAGGTGGTGCATTTTCTCACTTTTAAATCTATTCAAGACTATAGTACTAATCCTCTATCGTATACTGCAACTGCACCTCGAGTGAAATGCCGCCAGATGACGTCAGTAGGTGGTGCATTTTCTCACTTTTAAATCTATTCAAGACTATCTCCTATATCAAAAAAAATTATAAAAAATGCAGTGAAATCAGCTCTTTAAGCACTTTTAGATGCAGCAATAAAAAAATTACGTACAAATTCTCCATTTCCTCATCATCCCGACCAAAAATTAATTCTTCCAAAATTGGTGACCTAGAATTAATTCACGCTATATAGATTTAACAAAGGTATGCATAACAAAGGTAAGGAAGAACGTCATATGAACATTCGAGAGTTGCCAAATTTCCTTCGATAAAATTTTTATTTTTTAGAAAAATTATGAATATTTTTTCAATCACCAGCATGAAGCGGAGCATTGAGATATCACTCATCGCGCAGCGCGCCTTCAATTTTGCAGACGCAATACGGACATCCATCAAGCACGAATAGTCGTATCACTGCGCCGTGGTCAACGCGCGTCCTTTCCTTTGCTCTATTTCCATATTGTGTTTGTTTCCGTTTGCCACATTACTGCCGTGCTAAGGAAGAACGCCGTATGAACATTCGAGAGTTGCCAAATTTCCTTCTATAAAATGTTTATTTCTTAGAAAAATTACGAATATTTTTTCTTTAAACTTTCAGAATCTCTAGGTAAAATTGCGAACCAAATTATCTGAAAAATCGGAAGGAAAATTTCCCTGGAAATTCGCGATTTATCAACGGAAATTTGGCAATTCCTGAAGGTTCATGTGGCATTTTTCCTTAGCACGGCAGTGTGAGCTTTTAAAACTTCCTCATCATTCCGGCGCCTCCCATTGACTTGCTCTACTGCAGTGGCATGGCGTGAATTGCGATTTATCGATTGTTATGCCATTTAAACCTATACTATAGAATCGACTATTAAGGTGTTCGCTGCGAACACCCTGTTCATCGATCCTTTTTATAGGTTTAAATGACAGATCAATCGACTTATCACAAAGCACGTCACGCCACTGCTCTACTGTGCGAAGCCGCCGCCCCCGCGGCTTCCCCCTGACGTGGCAGCCGCGGCTCGCGGGAAAGCCCCGCGCGTCGAAAATGAACAAAAAAGAGCCCCGGAAAGCAATTCTCGAAATATGACTATCATTTTTTCCTATGTCTTTGCGCGCCCGGCCAAATTGGGAGGGGTCGGCGGTAAGCCGCGAATGGGCCCCTCACCCTCCCGCCAAAGCCCCCCACTGGGTTCGTTGGAAAATTCGTGGTGCGTGCGCCACATCAACGCCCCCCCCCCCCTCTCGTTCTCTCGCGGTCGTGTTGCGAGATCGAACGAGCGAGTTATCACTCTCCCCGAGTTTTCTTCTGCCGTGCTAAGGAAAAACGCCGTATGAACCTTCAGGCGTTGCCAAATTTTCTTCGATAAAACACGCATTCCCTGGTAAACTTATGAATATTTTTCTCCCAATTTTCCAGAGAATTTTGTTAGTATTTCGATCTAAAGTTCCTGAAAACTTCAAGGAAAAATATTCATAATCTCCCTCAATGATACACATTTTATTGAAAGAAATTTGGCAACTCTCGAATGCTCATACGGCGTTCTACCTTAGCACGGTAGTCCTGGCGTCCGGGATCATCAAGCGTCGACCGGGGGAAGTGGGGGGGGGGGGGGTGAAGAGTGGTTGCGATGATTTTGGGTTCGTCAAAGATGAGGGTTTCGAGCGAGGGACCTCCTTTAATCTGGAAGCGGAATGCACCTACGATTGGGTGAGGACGATTTCTGGCAGTTTTAGCACGATTCCGATTCGACGCGTTCCCTGCACGAAAGGACGTAGCCCTGTTTGAACGTTGCCAAATTTCCGCTCGCGATTGGTTGGACGTATTTATGCTAAAAGGAACTATGTTCCACGCAGTCCCTATGCAGATAGTTCCTTTTGTCATAAATGCGTCCAGTTCTACTCGAAAGCCGTGCAGAATTTTGATCGAAAATTGCACTGATTTGTTTCAGGGTTACTAGTGGCCACCAGTTGAAATTTTCAGCTGTGATTACACGGTCATTATCTTGTAAAATAAAAGAGGAAAACATTGAGTAAATTTCGTAAACCTGCAATGGAGCTATTTTTGCCTGAAAAGCGACAAATTTGCCAAAATATAAGATTCCCGAAGAAAGATTGCCTCAAAAATAGGAAAAAAGATTGACAGAAAAACATGAGTACACGTAACTTCAAGATGATGTTTCCAAACAGAGACTAGATTAAGACTGGATATAGCAACTAAGAGGGAGAACAACTGGATCAATATGAGATCGTCAATGAATCATTTTTGCCCCGGAATTTTCCCCTGCCACAACATAAGCTCTTCTTGCTGCAACTGAGATTTCTCTATGACAACTCAACACTTGGGTTTCGTTTTCACATGCGAACTCCTGAAGACATTTTTAATTCGAGTAATATAATATTCTAGGGTTTGCTCTCTTGATGCAAAAAAATTGATTCTCCGCATTAACGTGCACCTAAAACACGTTGCCCTCCGACACCTGAAGTAAAAGCTGTTTGGAGTATGTAAATGTTATGGTAGAACATATCGACGGTGAAAGTCGGCAATCACATAACTCGTTTGCGGTGTCTGAAAATCTCCGCCTCTACGTCATTTTTTTAAAGGAGAACAAATTGATATTATTTCTTGAAGTTTTTGCAGAATTTTCTTCGCATTGAGAAGAAAAATCATGACAGTTTTAAAGAATTGCCGTTGAGCAGTTTTCCATTTAAAAAATAAAGTATGACAGGAAGTCTGCGACGTCGCAAACCGAGTTATGTGATTGCCGACTTTCACCGTCGATATGAACTTTTTGCAATCCGGAAATACAATTTTTGGCTCAACTCAGAAAGAACGTATGCAACATTATTTCACCGATGTACATAAGTGTTTTCACGGATTAGCCAGAATGGGTAGTTCCTAATTGCAAGCTTAAGTCTATATCGACGGTGAAAGTCGGCAATCACATAACTCGGTTTGCGACGTCGCAGACTTCCTGTCATACTTTATTTTTTAAATGGAAAACTACTCAACGGCAATTCTTTAAAACTGTCATGATTTTTCTTCTCAATGCGAAGAAAATTCTGCAAAAACTTCATGAAATAATATCAATTTGTTCTCCTTTAAAGAAATGACGTAGAAGCGGAGATTTTCAGACACCGCAAACGAGTTATGTGATTGCCGACTTTCACCGTCGATATGTATCGATTACCATTAAGTTTATTTGACAAAGTGCCAATCGCGCGACGCGAATGTCTCTTGATCGCAAAATCGTCGGTGCATTTAAATTTCTTGACTTTTCATGAATCATAATTATTATCTCGAAAAGTTCAGAGCAGTCCTCAAAATGGAATTTCAGTTACCAACCGCAAACCGGAGAATGTGAAAGTACCTCAACACTGTTGCCACAAACTAAATAAAAGATGTTATGGGATCGAACGAATACGAGAGGAGCCTATTCTGCCGTGATATAAGGAAGAACGCCGTATGAACCTCTAGGCGTTGCCAAGTTTCCTTTGATAAAATAAGAATTTATTTGAAAAGTTATGAATATTTTTATCCCAATTTTTCAGACAATATTGGTCGCAAGTAAATCTAAAATATTTGAATATTTCAAGGTAAAACATGCATAACTTCCTTTTAAAATAGACATTTTATTGGAGGAAATTTGGCAACTTTAGAATGAGCATACGGCGTTCTTCCTTAGCATGGCAGTATTAAGCCCAGGAAATTTCGCCCATTTGGCAACGCGCACCGAAGAGGGATGGGGAGAGAGCGGCAACGACACGCGTCTGAACCCCCCCCCCCCCCCCCCCCGCCACGAGGCCCTTTCACAGCCGCGGATTGTCAAGAGGTAACATAAGCCAGATACACCGCAGTCATCCGTTGTCGTGGCGTGCGTCGGCATTTTTGCTCTTTACTGCAGCCTTTTCTAATTGAAAATTATTGCCTCCGTCCTGCACCCGCGGAAACAAAAATATAAGGCGCTCGAGTATTTTTATAATTACGCTAAAAAAGTTATACGCTCCTGATAATGGTTTAAAAAAGTATAATCCATAAGACCTGCTTAGTTAAGTTAAACCCACGTAAGCTACACGGGAAAAAATGGATTGCCAATTTCACAATTTGATTGTTAAAAAGTATTTCCGACATGCTTCAAATGTACATTTTACAAAAGTTGAAAGCTACTTTAACTACGAAGGTGGTTAAAGTAGCATTTTTTTTTATTTTAAAATCTACATTGTAACATGTCAGACACTTTTTTTAACTACAAAATTGTTAAATCAGCAATTTTATTTTTTTCCGTGTAATTTAAACAACGTCAATAGATCATATTTGGTAGTTGTAAACATTTTGTAAGAATTTACGTGTTAATAAAACAAAAAAGAAGAAAAAAAAGTATAATCAAAGAGAGAAGATAAATGTGGATAAGACGGGGAATGTCAATATCGAACCGTAGCCAGAGTTTTTTGGTGATCTAAGTTCTGCGATGAAGAAAAAAATTGTCAATGCGTCAAAAGAGGAAGGAGAAAAGAAGAAGTAAAGAAGAGGCGAAAGAAAAAGGAGAGGAACTACGATTATTTTGCAAGCTTTTGGCAAGAAAGAACCGACAATCACCAGCATGGAGCGGAGCATTGAGAGATTACGCATCGCGCAGCGCGCCTTCAATTTTGCAGACGCAATACGGACATCCATCAAGTACGAATAGTTGTATCACTGCGCCGTGGTCAACGCGCGTCCTTTCCTTTGCTCTATCGTTTGCCACATTAGTAGAAGTGCTTCAAGGGCTACTTAAGCAACCCAACCGAAGATAGGAGAGACGTAATCGGGACTCTATCT
The DNA here is from genome assembly GCF_918797505.1 of Bemisia tabaci. Lineage (NCBI taxonomy): Eukaryota > Metazoa > Arthropoda > Insecta > Hemiptera > Aleyrodidae > Bemisia > Bemisia tabaci. Next base: position 55,549,465 of record NC_092795.1, read on the forward strand.
AAACTATTACATTACAATTGCTCAGGGATTCTCCTTTGCGGCAGGAGTATGTATTTTTAATCCCTTTCTTCTCTTGATTTGGCAACAAATAGCTGCGGAAGAAGAGCTCGCAGGCGAACTAACGGCATGAAGATCGTGTTTCTTTTACTTCCGTTTATGCTCTTCCTTCCTACTTTCCTTATCAGTTCTAGTCCCTATCCTCCTCATTCTTCAAGCTTTTCTTCTTCTCAGGCCCGCTTTTCCGCACGAAAAGTGTTGGCCAGTTGTATTTCTCTTCTTTTCTCACATGAAAATTGCTGTGAGATTTGCTTGGAATTTTCGCTGAGAACCGTCGTTTCCCAGACAAAAGAACGTATCTCCATTCTAAAATTGAGAAATATATTTATTTGCAAAATCCTTTTTTTCCAAAGAGAAATGATATCGCATTCCTATCCTAGATTTCGCTGATTTTTGACGATTAACAACGAGAAAATCCGTGAAATTTTTGACGAAAAAAGTCCAACAGTCTCCGAGTAAAGATAAAAATTCTAAAAGGAAATTTGAAAATGTTGAAATACAGTTACGTTTATTCGTTTGTAGAACTATGAAATGTGACCTTTAAGCAAACAAAAGACCTTACTATACCTCCGCATGCAACTCAAAATTGTCATATTTTGGCCAATGCTTAGATGCTTGTTTAACGAAGATTAAAACATAAATGGACATCAGTTCCTGTTATTTTCGATGGATTCTGCGATATTTTTCGAAGTTAAAAATTTTAAGTCAAGACCTTCTAGCTATACGTTCATGGGGTCTCCAGAATAACCAACGTTCTCAGAAATGCTTGAAGGTTTTGTTGTCTCGTGCCAATATGTGTTTGAAAGCGAACATGAATTCGACGTATTTATGCTAAAAGGAACTATGCTCCACGTAGTACACATACATACAGTACGTACACATACATACATACGTAGTATACATATAGTTCCCTTTAGCATGAATACGTCCAATTCGACACCATGTCTTGGTGAAATGATCTATGTGTTAGGTTAAATATGAAAGCCATTATTCCTAACAAAATCAAACTATCGAGTACTTTGATCAGGTCATCGGTACTTTTGACATAGCTCTGTTTTTCTAACGACAAGAAAGACTGTGTCATCCTAACAAAAATAATTGTATGTATATTCCTCTAAAATATTAGGATTTAAACATTTAGACGCCTATTCATTTTCAATGTTTTGTAAAAAAAAAAAGTAGTTTTAGAGGCGTAACGATTGCTGACAATCTTCTACTTGGCAGAAAAGGTACCCTTACGGAAGGGAAAAGGCAAAATTGTTTAAAATTGATGTTTTACCAGAGTGGAAACCTACACATTCATACATGAATAACAATATCTCTTTGAATATACAAAAAACATACATTGGATACTATCCACGTAAAATCCCTTATTAATTAAGTAGAATTTCTATCAGAGCAACTGAAAACCTCCTAACATGTTCTTCTGCAACTTCCTCCCCTGTTGGAACTATTCTGCAGAGGAACGATTTTTTTTCGCGGGGAAACTTCGATGAAAGCTCCTTTTGATTCGAATGAATATTTTTTCTGAACATTAAATGGACCACATTTTGCAATTTTGACCTAAAGATTCTAGCCCGGTTTAAAAACAACGTATGTGCCATTAGTTTCCCTATGCACATAAGTGTTTTTCCAGAAGAGTCAGAATATATAGTTCCCAATTGCAAAATGCAGTCCAAATGGACGTACTTATGCGGAAGGGAACTATGTGCATAGGCTTTGCGTGAGACATAGTTCCTTTAAACATAAATACGTTCAAATTAGAGACGAAAAATCCCCGAAAAAGGACGAAGCCCCACCCACTGACCCGCTGGAGTCGAAACAAAAGCCCGCGCTTCCCCTCACACCAAAACCACGAAGGATGCAAAGTATGTGCAAGAAATAGACTATATGCGGCGATGGAAACGATAGCATGTCGGGGGTGGAATTGGCGGTGGAGGGGGCGAGGGGAGGGGGGGCGGAGGGAGAGAGTGTATGAGTGCGAGCCCTGTTAACCTAACTCGCTAACTCCGACTCGTTTTCGCTATGACTTATTGCCCTAAAAATGACTTCGCCAGCTCATGTGCAGGGCGACCCCGGCCCCCTCCCTCGCCCGCCCCTCCGCGGCCGCCGGCAGTATCTGGTTTGTCATTGTATAATAACATTGTAAATAAAACCCCGCTATTAGCCGCCCGCGACAACTGCACGCGGCCTCCGTCCCGCCACCGTAGCCGTCTCCTTTTTAGTTTTAACACCCTTTCTTCTCGTGACCTGCGAGCCGGGGGTTCCTAAAATTCCTCGTCCCTTTGACGCGTCCCTACTTCGCGCCAAATCCCGCTCCCGCCAGGAACAAGACCTTTAATGTTATCAACTCCTACACTGAAAAAATGAGATTGGTAGAATTTACCATTCCTTCACGCCGTATTTTACACAGCGTCAATTCAGAGTCAACTCTCCCAGAAAAAAGGTAAACGTTACTATATACTGGTACAGGTAACCATTCTTCTGGCAGAATCGACATTGAATTCACGCTGTGTAAAATACAGCGTGAAGGAATGGTGAATTCTACCAAACTTTTTTTTTCCGTGTATTACAACATTATTCGGGGCGCACAATAATTTTTATCGTGTTTAGTAAAAATTTCCTTTCCAGACTCCAGAGGTTTAAGAAAATTATAGATGATTGTACGGCATACCTCAGATGGATTGATTCTACATCATTTAGAAAAAGAAAACCTATAAATAATAGAACAAAACCCTCGAGAAAACTCAAAAGTTACAGTGTAACCTGACACGAATATTTGGGAAACGTGTTTAAACTCAAATTGGAAGAATAATTAGGAAATGTCTGGTTGAATATGTCCGGTAGTTTCGTAGAATAAGGGTATTCTTGCTTTGTTGACGTGTAGTTACGTTTTTATCATCCTTGGGAGGTGACAATTTTTAAAATCCCATCGTTTTTATTCCTTAATTTTTGCTGGTACGCTACATCAAACACTCTTGTGTTCCTCCTCACCGACTTGTTTCAATTGAAGTCTACTTTAAATTATATCTTGGGAGTTACACTTTTAGAAAAAACTCAAGCATGAGGTATGCGTGTATGAAATATTTCGTGTATCAGAACATGAAATATTAGTTTTAAGCAATTTTAAATACTCGTAAAGTCTTTTCTGTGCCACAAAATATATTGATGAATGATTTCCGTAAAAAAATTTAATGTTCATTGGCAACGGAAGCAAACGAAAGTATCGTAAAATATTTTCATTTTAGTGAAGAAAAAGAAAAAAGTCATTTCTAATCATTGCTGGAACATTTTGCCGACTGTTCCGAGATTGGACTTCATCTCTTTCTCGGAAAAGTTGTTTCCCCTCTCATCCAGATGCTGTATGAATGTTTGAATGCATCGACATCCATAGCATTGAATGAAAAAACCTCCCTTTGAAAAATCCGATTTACAACTCTTCGTATACTGCGCCAGAGTATTGGAAAACCCATTTTTCATCTAGGTACTTGTATGATTTACAGGGAATTACTCACGCAGTTTAAAATCAGAGTGTACCTCATTTTCCATGATAAATATAAAAGATATGAAGAAATATGGCAACTTCTAATGTAATTAGGTTGATTCTGCACAGATCGGTTTAAAAATATCACGCCACATCGCTGATCATACATGTTTTGAAATATTAATCAGCGAACAAACAACGAAATGAGGATAGCTAGAGTTGATCAGTTTATTTGCCAAATCACGCAAGCGCAAATCTCTATTTTGGGAGTATAGGGGTTGTTTTTTCTTTGTTTTCTCTGGGATGATCAATCATGTCTGATTTCAAAATAGCCTTCCAAAAGAACATACATTTTTTTGGGATTCGAGGATTGCCAACAGAGCGAATAAAACGGGTTAATTCTTGTTTTTCTCGTATTCACGATTTTGGCGCTTACATGATTTGGAAAATAATCGGTTCCACTGTAAGTTACATCAGTATCACTTCCCTTGCGTGTTATGCGGATTTCAGCGGTTTATCCTCGCCCAGAAAAGGCAGAGTATTTCGGGGACCGGAATCAGAGGAAGTCGCTGAGCCGCCTTGCTGTCGCGCTAAGGAAAAACGCCGTATGAACATTCGAGAGTTGCCAAATTTCCCCGAATAAAACATGCATTTTTGAGGAAAGTTATGCATATTTTTCCTTGAAATTCACGGATTTTTTTATTAAATCGTGAACAAAATAAACTGAAAATTTTAAGGAAAAATATTCACAATTTACTCAGTAAATTCGGGTTCTCTGGAAGGAAATATGGCAACGTCCGAAGGCTCATACGGCGTTCTTCCTCAGCGCGGCAGAATATTGGGTTTCCTCATTACCGGGAGGATCCCCTGCTCCCGCGTGGCAGGTTGGGAACCGCTGCCTCAACCCGTTCACTTTTTACTATCTTTGCTTTTTAATTTCAAGTTGTCTTTTTTCTCGCGTTCTATCTTGGGTCGTGCTATTGTTCCACGTCTCCCTTTGATCCCCACCCACAACCCTCAGCTCCGCCGGAAAAGCTCAACAGCACTCAGACATGAGTCCCTCCGTCCGTATAACTCCACGATTTATACGGCTCACCTCGGAGAATGGTTATGCTCTTTTGTTAGGGGGGCGTGGAACTGTCCCGTCAGACCACGGTCTTGGCTGTATTCAACCTTTCAGCCCCCTCCTCTCCCCCGCCCGTAAGTCTCTCATCGCTCCAGCGCGCAATAATTTTTATCTTATTGTAACCGACCGTTATATTTTCAGCTTTTGGCTTATTTTTAAGATTGATATTTTTTCTAACCTGATTTCCCTCTGACGAGGTATTTCGCCCCGGAACCCTGATAATTGATTGAAATCGAGTCCTCGACTCATTAAAGGAGGTGGGTGACTTATTTTTAATTTATACCTCTTGGCTTTTACTCTGCAGAGAATTTCTTTTTTTTTCTTAGACTTCCAGCAGTGCGCGAGTTCTTCTTCCGTTTTTCATCGCCGGATTTAGGAATACAAATACATAGAATGGAACACACAAGATACCAAGTTAAGCATTCTCATACATGTTTCCCAACAAAATTCAAAGTTTAACACGCTTTGCGCAACTAACATTAGGTATCGAAAATAACACAGAACCAATATATTTAATGGAACGAAAATTACTGAAATTCACTCGTAACCAAGATATTTAATGTTTCATGGCGCGTGAATTCGAATCTCCCGCTCATGAAAACACAATACTCCACGTGAGTCAAATCGCTTTCTAAACTTTACCATGACAATCTCTGCGGTGTGAAAATCTGGCAACTTCGATTTTGACGCTTTGGCTCAGCTAAACCGAAGTGTTTAAAAAAGCGGATGAACCCTAAAAAAAAAAAAAAAAAAAAAAAAAAAAAAAAAAAAAAAAAAAAATTACGGCGGATACGTGTTCCTACTTTCACGCATTGAGATTCTCTCTAAAAATCTAAAGGAGCTTTAAATTGAAAACAACGGGTTACCCTGTTATCAGACTTAGATATTCTTGTCTCCTACTTTAGCCACCACTGAATCCGTCTTGTTTTTTGCTCTGTTCTCAGGAAATGTTGATAGTGGAGGTGACGCAAACTGTGTCGCTTGCAACCGCGAACGCAGCAACAAGCAACGCATGCAGGAAGCCAAGTGAGCAGCCTCATTTCTATCCCCCAACCCCTTTCCCCTCTTTCACGCCTCTCTTTTGAGCTGACACCTTTCCTTCGTATACTGAGTCCAATTACTTTACTCGGAAAACTTCACTTTCCGGGACGCATCGTTGCCGCAACCATCAGGCCGATTATTGTTCTCCATAGACAAGGCTATAGAAAAATGAGACAAGGGGAAATTGAAGCGAAAATATTAATTGGTGGAGCCGGGTGTTCGAATCAGAGACGAGAGACCCTCCACTAGTATCTTGGCAATGGTGGAAGCTTTTACTTTCGGGGCGCCATCATTCAACTTTTGACCTACGCGGAATAAAATCGTCTTGCTGAGTAAAGTGTTAAAAAAAAAGTGTTCGACATTTTTCAATGTAGCTTTTACAGTAAAAAATGGTAATTTAATCACCCCCTCGGTTCTACATTGAAACATGCCGGATACTTTTTCTTGACAATATAATTGTTAAATCAGCAAGACCCGATATTTAGTCCCCCATTTTCTCCCTTAGTCTATGGGAGCGAACTATTTCAACCAGTAGAATTGCTCCATACTCCCTACGACTTTTTTGCCTATAGCTTTGTCTATCCCGTTCAATAATTAGGCCGCAGGTGACCCTTACAAGACGGCAAAATTGTTTTTCTTCCATTTTTAACCATTATAAATAATCGATTCTAGAAGAGGAAGCCTGCGGGCTGATTATTGACATTGATAGACAAAGCAACATAGGCGAAGAAGATAAGGAGAAGATGGATCGGTCCTATTGGTCGAGACGAATACTTCTTATAGACTGAGGTGGAAACAGATGGACTAACCATAAGTTCCCTTATGAATGCCTTTCGTTATTCTGTTACTTACCACCTGCTTCCAACGATAGGATCGCTTTTTCATTTTCCTTTTGTTTAATTTGTCTATAGCTATGCCTATCAATTTCAATAATCAGACCGCCGCTGATCGATTATTTCAAATACATTTAAATGAAGTTTCCAACTCACAAGAACCGCCACCGGCTGTCACTAGGTAGTGATATCCAATTTAACTCAATTTTGAACTAAGTGAATTAAAGTCCTTTTTTAGTGGATGCTGTAAAATAATCAAAGTAAAAAGATAACGTACAAAATAGACGCATCACTCAAGACATAGGAAAAGGACGTGATAAAACGAAAGACCCTCATATAATTCGGCACTCGATATGAAGCACTCTACCCGTCCAAAAGATACTTAAGGTGCAAATACCACTTATCGAACTCAGTTGTCCCCGCGATTGTATACCCTCATAATTGAAGGCGCGATAAATTTTCGTCGGTAGTTCCTCTCGATCGCATTCAATTCAATAAACTGAATCACATACGGGGCAGCTGCAAATGGTGCCTCCTTTTCCAACGCGTAGGCAATATCTTGTTACAACAAGATACCTATGTTCGTGCATTTTTCGTGAATTTTTCGATTCGATACCATTGTATTTTTGCCATAAAAATAAACAGGTATTATGAATGGTTTCGGGGTAACTCGAACAGTTTTGTCACCGTAACAGACAAAACATTTTTCGGTCATATTTTCAGTAGTGATGATAATCACTCGAATTTTTTTTTAATATACTCAGGGTTACGTGTTATAACGCTTTTCAAAGCGACTTATCGTTCTACTATTCAACTTTAATATATAAATGGCCGAACATGCGCTGTCTGTTACACTGACTTTCTACCCCCCAACAGACAGCACATTTTCGAAATTCACATCGTATTAATTGAAAAGTATAGAGCAATAAATCATTAGAAAGCGTTATAATACGTAACCCTTTGAAGATCAATCCAAAAAAATTCGGGTGATTATCATTTCTACTAAAAATATGACCAAGAAATGTGTTGTCTGTTACGGCGACAAAACTATTCCAGTTATCGTGAAACCACCCTTAAGTACATCAAGTAATTCATGGTCCCATCCTTTCTGATTAGAATCACGTCAAGATGAAAATACATAGGATGGTTCGAGCAAGACCGACTGTTTCTAATTCGGACCACATTCCTCGGAACTGGAGGCTAAAAAGGGATCGGAATATATTATTGCTTTAAAAAAGAACAAAATGAATGACACATGGGATTATGAAAATAAACATTATGAGCTACATGGGGAGGGGCGGGGGCGGGGGAGGAGACTGGGGAGGAGACGGAAACTTCGTCCCGCGCCAAATATAGCTCCATTTTATTACTTTTCATCATTGTTACACTGTTTTGAGCCAAAATCTCGCTGGGAACAAAAGAGCGCGCTCAAAAAAGACCCGCATTGATAGCATGGTTCAGAGCTGTGGAACACACGCAGGAGTTACAAAAGTTTCGGAGTAATATTTCGTTTCTCGAATCTCAAGGAGGATTGACTGGAGTTGGACCCACACATAAAAAGAGAGAAAAAACCCAATACTTCGTATTTTTTCATCAAAGTTTGCTCGAAATACGGCGGAAGCGTTAAAAATGTCCTAAAAAAACCACGAAGTAAGAAATGGCTTTTTTGTCTACATGTCAATCTAATCTTACCTCTGGCAAAAAATTCTAAGTTCACGACAGTTAAATTTGATATTAAACTAACGGAGTTTATGTTTAGATCGATCGATTTTTGTCGATCGCGATAGTTCAATGTCAAAATTTGATTGCTGTTAACTTTGAATTTTTGGCCAGCGGGAAGATTAGGTCGACAAAAAGAGAAAACACCATTTTTCACTTAATGGTCTAGTTTTTTTTTTTTTTTTTAATCGTTCTCGCCGTATTCTGAGTGAACTTTGATGAACTACTAAGTAGGCAAAAGTATGTCGACTTAAGGAGTGGATAGACTTATTTACCCCTTTACTCGACTTATTTTTGTCTACTAAGTGGTTATTTCGTCTGAGTTCGGAGTTCGGAGTAACTACATACATTTAACGCGGTCTTGCGAAAAGTCCAACTCGACTACATATCCAACAGTAAAATGAGATTTCATTCGACGATTTTTTTAAAAAAAATTTAGTGTGCCAGAGCTGAATTTCAAGGTTTATCATCCGTTCATTGAACTCTACGTAAAATTTTTTTTTGGAAACTTTTTTTTTTTTTAAAGTATTTGTGGTCTTTAATCCATTTGAGGATTCTGCAATCGAGTTAGAGTTGCTGCACATCAATGCCTCAGTCTTTCCAATTTTCAGGGATTAAAGCCGAGTGAAATCTGTTTCTGCGAATCCACTCGTCAGTTGCATGAAAATTTGTCGCCACCACCAGGATTCGAACCAAAGACCCATTGACTTTTACGCGCTGTTTTTGGATACTTATTTTATGGATGCTTTTTGTGCCCTGTCTTGTCATCGCCCAGCGTAATTACACATCAGGATGAGCCCAGAAAAGCATTGAATTGTAAGTGCAACAGGGTTCATTGCAGAATGTAGTTATGCCTTCATGTCAGAAGACAGTGGCGATTCTGCTAGTTGGCATAAAATGTATTTCCCCCATTAAAATCCATTAAAAATATCGATTTAAGGTGAGACAAGCTGCCTCACCAAGAATCGACTGTTTTACATACATTTAAACGGAGGAAGAACAGTGCTCACTTTGAAAAATAGCCACACTGTGAGGAGAGCGACGTTGTGATGCATTGGAGAGTGATATAATGAGAGTTTCTCGACGGCGCACAGTGGATCGAATCAATTATAGAGGTCGGACATTTATTTTTTGACTAAAACTACAACTTTTGATGTTTATTTCGTCACATTTTAAGTTCCAAGTGGTGCTTTAAAAAGAAAATTTTACGAGGAAACCAATGAAACCACTTATAGAACCTCAAAGTTTTGTATAAACGGAGTTATAAGCATTTGAGGTTTCCAAATTTTTTCCGAGCTTTCCTATTGACTCGATTCACTGTGCGGCGGGGCGCGGCAGGAGGTGTCTCGACTTGACAGCAGCGCGACGTGGCGCCACTCACGCGCCGCTTTTCATCTTTGCGCCCGAGCTGAAAGGCTTTTTGTTTTTAATGAAATTAACTCGGAATCGCAATCAATTTTTTCCTCCTTCTCCGTGCCCCGTGCGCCGCGCCCGAACAAAGCGCACTCGGGCCGGGCCCGGCTTCGAGCGGGGCGCCTCTGAGCCGGTCCGTTTGAAGGACCCCGCTATGACGATGACGATTTTGTCACTTCCTCTCCAGCTCACACCCGCCAAATTGTCCTAAAAATTTCCACTATGTCCTGTCAAAGGCGCTCTCTCACCTAAAGTACCTATATGAGAGGGTAAGGACACACTTGGAAAATGAACACATTGGCTCTAGAGTCCAGACTCTTGAAAATATTGACAAGAAAAAGGACTTTTGATTCAAGCAGATTTAAGCTCAAATTAAAAGGAAATCCGCTCAAATTTAAAGGCTTGGTTCTTGATTTAAGCTTAAATCTGATTGAATCAAGAGTATTTTTTCTTGTCGATGTTTTTAAGAGTCTGGACTCTAGATCCAATGTGTTTTTTTTTCCAATTCATGTCGCTGATTTTGAGATTGGGTCATGGAGCTTTTAAGGCCCAAAAGAGCAGACAACCTATGCTTTCAGAGTATCCTCAGTGATTTCAATACAACCTACACGACCCGTCATTTGTAAAGCACGTGATTTAGTTTTTTTTTTACAAAAATGTGCTCACTTTTGCGGAAAAACGCTCATTTGTGAAAATTCTTTTTCATCTTGGTTTGATATTGGGATCTGTAGGCTGGCAGTGACATTTTTTGTGTTACGAGGTTGGCTACCCTTTTGAGCCCTAAGAACTCCATTTTTTGAAATGTCCGCACTCTTCCTTTACAAAAATGTAATCTTCAGATTTCAATGTCACATCAAGATGGACAAAAATATTTTTGGAAGTGGTTCCTGAAAGGGATAAAAGTAATTTGCAACTGCGAAAAGTAAAACGTATAAGAAAATGCATTGCAAGATTCCCACCTACCTTTAAAGTTTATATCAAAATGGAACATATTCTTTTTTTCTTGTCTGCATTTTGTACAATTTACACTGGAAAATTATTGTAATCCCTTTGAAGGGCCCTTTTCTAAAATTGCACCGCTGAATTTTACTGGAGGTTAGCAAAAGTTGTCCTTTTAATGATGCTACTTTGAGGGCTTACTCAAACCTCCTTTAATTGCAATGTGAACCAAATGGAGCTTCTTTGGGAAAAGAACTGTTTAATGTTAAACTGTATGGATGCGACCCTAAGGGCTGTTTAAGAAACAACGACTTTACGAAATTTCATAAAAAGGACAATAGTAGGGAAACATGTAGGATTTTATTCTAGCTGAGACCATGTCTAGCGGCCTCTCTGATTTGTACATGGTTTGACAACCTCGCCCCAACTGGAGCTCTTGATCTCCTAACTCGGTCCTACCTGACCTCCGACGCTGGTCCTGGCTCAACACCTTTCCTCTTGACTTTAATTACTCAACGCACCAACCCCCGCAGCACGATTTTCCTCCTCGTTATCCGAGTGGCACACTGACAATAAATTAATTACGACTCGATTCGTCTATTAAGTGGGGTGCAAATAATGCGACTTGGGGTCCTATTAATTCCTCTGATTAATTTTTCAAAGTCAAAGTCAAGATCGAATTTTTTCGCTTTGTTTTGATGTAAGGGCGCGTCTTTTGAATCTCATAAAAAACGCGCTTGAGTTGAAATAGAAAAACAGGGTCTCGATTTGTCATGACGTTGCAGATTTTCCGTTCTTGTTCATAAGAGAACACTGCGGAACGAGATACTGCAAAAATGGACAAAATTAAGCACTATACAGCACATACTTTGGCAAGAAAATTTCATGCCGAACATTTTGAAAATTTTAAAAACTGCTAAAACTCAGCAAAAAGAAATAAACATTTTGTAACTCAGGTGCATTATGAAAAGTGAATTCAAATCTCCCGCTCGCAAAGACACTGTACTCAACATGGGCCCAATGAGGCATTGAAATCCAACTATACCTCAGGTAAATAACTAGATCTCAGGTAAATAAAAAAAATAATTGAAAAATCTGAGATACTCAAGCGTTGATATTAATGTACGACTCAGTTTTGTTTCTTACCGTGATGTAACGTTCATTAATATGCAAATGGGCCGAGATAACAGACAGGAACCACGTCCTAGGACATACTTACAGATGCATCTACTTATACATATATTGTAAAATCAGTGGTAGGCAAAGGAGATGTTGCATGTGTGAGGAATTTGCGATTTGACTGTTAATTCTTGTAAATCTGTTGATTTATGTAAAAGTTCGCGAGAAACCCGATGATGCCACTGGTTTTCTCTGAAATCATCTCCCAAGCTCAAAAAAAGCTCTCAAGTTGAGGACAAAATGGAGGGGATGATATCCCATGCTATCCTGAGAGTCTACATCTACATCAAGACAAACTCTCCATGCAAAGATAGGGAGCAAATACATTAGCAGTGATGCCGTGTTTTCAGTTTTGGAGTTCCCAAATAAAGTGGTACCCCTTCTAATGTATTTGCTCCCTATCTTTGCATGAGGAGTTTGTCTTGATGTAGATGCGGACTCTCAGGATAGCGTGGGATATCCCCTCCATTTTGGCCTCAAATTGAGAGCTTTTTTTGAACTTGATAGTTGATTTCAGAGAAAACCAGTGGCACCATCGTGTTTCCCGCGAACTTTTACGTAGGAATCAACAGTCGAATCGCAAATTCCTCACACATGCAACATCTCCATTCGTCCTTAAAAATCAGCCGGTAGGACTAAGTTGATTCAGGTTAGATTGTCCAATTACAAATCTTAATATTTAATTTGAAAAATAGAATGAAATTGTGAATCAACCACTGTACTAATTGCGAGGGGCGTTGGTTCATTTGAAAGGTGTTGTTCTCAATGCTTCGGGAAAACTATAAATTATTTTCTGGGGTTCGTCCCCGATTTTTAAATCCCTAAAAACTCATAAATTGGATGAGGGGAAGTGGGGGTTTTTTGTTTTTTGTTTTTCGGAAAAGTTTTGTTGCTACGCATCTTACTTTACTGTTTGCTGTCTTTTTATCAGCTGTTTTCATTCAACAATCATCATTAAGTGAGGTTACGTCCAACACTCAACTGCCATCAACTTACATTTTTCTTTTCCCGCGTTTTTTTTTTTTTTTTTTTTTTTTTTTTACGGTTTTTCATGATTGCTTCCTATTGCCAATTTTTCCTCATTAAGTCAATAACCTCCAAGTTTTTTTCTCATTTTAACATACCAAAAAAAAAAAAAAATTCCGATCAGAACTTTTCACGCTGTTTCTTTTCAATGTGTATAAATATGTTTATTATTAATTTCCATTTTCATTTCATCCTTTTTCTTCTGATTTATTTTTTTTAATTTAAAAATTGAACTTTTCAGTTATGATTTTGTTAAAATAATAATAATTTTTACTAATTTTAATTTTAAATTTAACAGTTGTTATGAGTGAAATTTTCAATGACCGAGGCGGTCGTCCTCCAAAACGTGGTCGCGTTTTCCAGAATTCTTCGCATGTTCGTTTAGTGAAGCAAGAACTTAACTCTGTTATTAGTATAGAAAATCAAAGTTTCATTTCTTCATTTCGGAAGTATAAAATTGATGATCAGAACTTTGATGAAAATTTTGTTACCAAATTTTCAGTCGGTTCAATGAATATAATTTGTCATCATTGTGATGCTCGCCATTTTCAGGGTGAAATGTCCAATGGTCATTTTAATAACTGCTGCCAAAATGGCTTAATTTCTTTACCGAGTATTTATATTCTCCAAATTTCATAAAGCGTATCAGAAATTATAATAGTGCTGTTGCTTTTGCCTCTTTCTCTGTAAATCGAATTGATATTCCGGGTGATGGACCTTATTGCTTTAAAGTTCAAGGATCCATATATAGGTAAGTTTATTTAATATTTACCGTTACGTAACGTACTTTTTTCAGTTTCTCAGTCCGTCCCTCCCTCCTTCCCACCCCTTAACGCATCCGGAATGCAGCTGCATTCCCCGGAAACCAGAAAGCAGACTGAACATGGAAAAAACGAAGAAGAAAAAGCGGAAAAATTAGATGAAGTTAAAACAGGAGCAGAAAAAGAAGAAGAACCAGAAGGAACAGCTACTGAAGAAGAAAAAGAAGAAGCAAAAAAAGAAAAGACAAAAGGAGGAAAGAAGAAGAGCAAAGTTGTAGGAAATATAGGAAGAAAAGCAGGACAGAAATGGCAAAAGAAGAATCAACAATTTAATCGAAAAAAAAAGCAAAGTATTTAAAAAATAAAAAAAGATCTTCTTTAAAATTAGTTTGAAAACAAATGTAAAACCTAAAAAATAATTTTGTATGAAGATTAAAACAAAATTTTAGTTTAAAGTTTACTAAATAAAATTACAATTTTTGAAAACATTTGTTGTATTTATTCTCTCAAAAAAATAATTAGACCCGATTCAAAGACAAAACAGAAAATTAAATGAAAATAAATAAAAAAAAAAAAAAAAACATGTGAAAGTGAAAAGTGTACAGGAAAAATAAGGGGCTGCGAAGCAGCCCCATAAGCCCCTAGTATATATTTATCTTCAAGAGTTAAGTTATGAGTCCCACATACTTAGAATAATTTTATGATTAATATTTTAAAAAGAATACTCATAACGGAGTCCATCAGTTTGTATCTTGTACAGCGCCCCCTTTCAAAACGCCTTCACTAAGTCTGGTTATGCAATTCGATCTACGCAGACGTCTGAGTTCCCATGTCACTCATTTTTGCCTCTCAACAGAGCATTGAACGGAGAGTGGATTCAGCAAGAGAAAGAGATTTGAATGCGAGGCTAAACCGCGACTCAATGACGGGTCTGAGCTTCGCTTTTTGCCGCTCGGGACCAAATCTGGCGCCTTTTTTCCAGCCCCCCGGACTCGCTCTCGAGGGAGGGGTGAGTGCGGGACGGGGGCGGAGGGATGAAGAGAGATCTGCGAAGATTGCGCGGATATCCCGGGCCGGGCTCCCAATAAAAGCCCATTAGAATCAACGCAGCTGGAAAAAAGCGACGACCCAACTGGAAGGACATCTATAAATATGTTTCCAGTGACTTTCGGCCGGAGGGAGGGTGGGGGTGGGCACCCTCGGGCGGGAGCGGCGCGGGGTGAAATATCGGGTCCTGATAAGATATTGATTTCGAGTCCGACCGCGGTGACTCTGTTATTATTAGACAAAATACGCGAATATCCATGGACCGGCGATGCCAGACGACGGGAATATCGGATTAGTCACTTCTTCCCATTTAAAAATCGAGCCAGTAGACGTGGCGAGAATTGAAGCGACGAAGAACTTGCGCTCGCCTTCGAATTTTTCGCATAATCCGGGTCATGAAATCAAATTTCAGATCATACTCATTGAAAAAAACAAGATGCAAGCAAGCAAGTAGATATAATGGCCGTGACTTGGAAAGAAGAGTTCTCCTTCAATTTTGCAGTTAGGCAATTTCGGAGACTCAAAAGTTGAAATAGTTGTGTGAATCATTTTGGTCGTCAACGAGGAACGGATTAAGACTGAGAGTGAGTTTTGATGGAAAATTCTTTAAACACATTTCACGATTGTTATGTCCCAAAATTCCAGGCCAGACTCAATTTTATTTCATACGAGTTTAGTTATGATCTTGGGTACGATTTTCAAAGGTTATTCTTAAACGGGCGGAGAAAGAAAATAATGTTTTATTCCTTAGAGAAGAAGAAAAAAAAAGTTGATAGGAAACCTGCATCGATGCAAACTGAGACACGGTTCCTAGTTCGTTGTTTCCAAATTAGACGAATTCGAACGAAACGAGCATGATAAAATTGATTTTGCATTGCCTAACTTTAACTTTTTAGCTTATGAGTTGAAGTTAAGCTAATTTTTTGAAGAGGGAACTGAACAACATAACGCCTTGAAAATTTCGGCGGATTTTTTTTTTTATGCAAAATATACTCAAAAATTTCAACTCGAAACAGCGCCTGATTTTCTACGAAATGAATAAAACAGGGGAAGAAATTAGGCAACGGGTGGTGTGGCTCGGCTGATTCTAGTTCAAACTCTTCTCATATTTTAAGGTTGTTAATGAAGCCATCATCGGAGCGAAACAATAATTTTTTCCCGGTACACGGAACAAGATGACATTGATAAATATTTTCGGGGACCATTTTTCTCCTTCCGGGGGTCCCGGGACTGGGAGGAAACCAGAGGCGAGAGGAAAGTGTCACATTCGTTCGGAAGGGGCCGAAACACTCCAATCAAATAAGTAATCGAAGGAAATGCACGGATAATACGGGCCATAAACACCTCCGTCTTGATGTTAAGAGAGAACGCCTCGGCCTCAGCTCGCGTTGATCCCACCCGCAGGTTTCCTCCCCCCCCCCCCCCCCCCTCCGAATCGAGGGGTCGCAGAAAACGGGATTGTCAGAGTTGCCGGGCCATTTCCCATCTATCGATCACCTCCCCCACTTTTGTATTGGCACAACAGGTTTTTTTCGCCGTGTTCAAATGCTTCGGGTGTCGTCTTTAATAAACTCCTCTCATTTTCCCTTTTTTTGAAGGAATATCGGTAGCAAAACTACAACACTGAAAAAAAACTCCGGCCGTAGAAGGCGTACTTATGGGCTACTAGGGGGCTATGCCCCCTCGCCGCTACGCGGCCCAACCCCCCGATGGCGCTTCGCGCAGGATTTGAAATTCCAGCCATTTTTCATGGGCGGGAATTTTAAATTTTGCCGCCCTTTCTAAGCTCCCTGGTCTCCTCTTATATAAAAAAAACCTGCGTCTTGTTTTCAAATTCTGATTAGAGCAGTCATTTGAGGACTGTCACTTGTCGATAACCGCAAAAATCATGGAAATCGGCCCAGTAGAACGCTCAAACGAACTATGCCAAAAATAAAAAATCACATTGTTTAAATGGAAGAATGCGCAACTTTACCACGTAATATAAAAATCTGGGTCACATTTTCAAAATCTAAATAAAGCGTGCTCATTAGGAGACAATTGCCTGTCCATAACCGTAAAAATTATGAAAATCAGCCCGGTAGAACGCTGTACAATAATTCGATGTACAATATACCATATATCGACGGTGAAAGTCGGCAATCACATAACTCGGTTTGCAACGTCGCAGACTTCCTGTCATACTTTATTTTTTAAATGGAAAACTGCTGAACGGCAATTCTTTAAAACTGTCATGATTTTTCTTCTCAATGCGAAGAAAATTCTGCAAAATCTTCAAGAAATAATATCAATTTGTTCTCCTTTAAAAAAATGACGTAGAGGCGGAGATTTTCAGACACCGCAAACGAGTTATGTGATTGCCGACTTTCACCGTCGATATATGTAAAGGTACTTTTTTATTTTTTAAATATTTTCTTTACGAAATTTTTACTTTATTTTGAAAACATTTATATTTTTAAAACGTGGCAAATATTTGTAAAACCTTTTCCAAGCGACATCAATCTCAATGAGCCTCAGTTGTACCGGCAGAAACTGCAAAAATGAGTAAAAGAGGGAAAAAAACCAAGAAGCACGCAATCTTTAGTTATAACCCATTTGCACATCGATCTTTTAGAGTCAAATTCGTCACATTTTGAGCGTTCGGTTGCGCGTGCACCTCGCTGCAGCACAATGAAAGTACAAAATGTATAAGAAAAAATTAAAGTGCTTTGGAAATCATTAAAATTGACACGGAACCACCAATATTTAAAAAGCACACATTATATTATTATTCTCCTTTGATAAATCGATACATATTTTTCCCCATCAATTTAAATGAGAATAATCAATGCAGAGTCTTTTACGCAGAGTTTTTACTTTTTTAAATTCTTAATACGTGAAATTTCGTATAATACTGTGCAACACCTCTGTTGTGAAATAGTTGCTTCAGGCGCCGCCGCACGGCGGGCGAGCGGCCAGCGCGAAACGCGCATTGGCGCCTACAAACCTAAGTGGATACTTCAAGCATTGTGCAATGCGTGAAGTATCCACTTAGGTTTGTAGGCGCCAGTGAGCCTCTCGCGCGGCGCTCCGCTCTGTTAGGCTTTAATACCTATTTATACTCGAATAGTCAGCGTTTTTTAACTCATGATTTTGAAATGTTAGCACACTCTGCATTGATTATTCTCATTTAAATTGATGGGAAAAAATATGTATCGATTTATCAAAGGAGAATAATAATATAATGTGTGCTTTTTAAATATTGGTGGTTCCGTGTCAAATTTAATGATTTCCAAAGCACTTTAATTTTTTCTTTTACATTTTGTACTTTCATTGTGCTGCAACGAGGTGCACGCGCAACCGAACGCTCAAAATTTGACGAATTTGACTCTAAAAGATCGATGAACAAATGGGTTAAAACTAAAGATTGTGTGCTTCTTGGTTTTTTTCCCTCTTTTATTCATTTTTGCAGTTTCTGTCGGCACAACTGCGGCTCATTGAGATTAATTTCGCTTGGAAAAGGTTTTACAAATATTTGCCACGTTTTAAAAATATAAATGTTTTCAAAATGAAGTAATAATTTCGTCAAGAAAAAATTTAAAAAATAAAAAAAGTACCTTTACATATATAAGGTATATTGTACATCGAATATTTTAAGGATAGAAATAAAACCAAATATTTACCAATGATAATTTAAAAAGATGATTCAAAAGGAGAAAGTAATAAAATTTCATTTAAAAAATGAGCAACCATAACAACACCTCTTTCTCTCATAATTTCTCATTTCCATATTGTCAATATAATTTTACATACCGACTAAAATATAACGCTTGGGCCAAGTCACTGTTGCTTATTTTACGTGTGGACGTAAACTACTGGACAAAAAAGGTGCGCGGACAAAAAATCGTTGACAAAATGTCCTGAAACCTGATCGCGTGCAAAAATCAGACCCATTTTCAACAAAAATTCCTCAGGCTCATTCCTTAAAAGATTGAATTGTTTGAGTCAATTTTGCAAACTTGGAATGGTTACGTTTCTTTGTCCGGAAAAGGACGGTTTGAATCATTTGCGTCAGAAAGTTCAACTGGAGAAAAATACAAATTCCGTTGAATTGAAGAAAAGTGGTTTTAAGGGCCACGTCCATCTTTTATCTTTTTCCAAGGCATATGGACTTTAATCTGTGCAAAATTGGCTGATCCAGGAATTTGGCAACATTGTTTTTTCTCCATTTTAAACCTATGGAAAATGCAGGGTTTCTCCGTAAGGCCGGGCATTCTCCGACAAGGTTGGATTATTCAATACAGGTTTTAATGCGGAGGAAAACAATTTTTGCTAACCTGATACGTCTGACTCTGCACTGTGAAAGGCTAGGACGAAGAAACGAGGGGTCTACTAAAAATAAAGATAACGCTGTTTTACCTACTACCCTGACTTGGGAACTGCATTAACTGTTTGGTGGCCTCTAAATCCATTCAACTGCCTTTGGATTGATATGATTTTTCTTAATCCTTTAAAAAGTACGATTTGAGTATTTTATACTTAAAAATTAAGTAATATCCTCTTTCAACGAATAAAATATGTTGAAAAATTGCGATCAAGATCCGTGATTTTCTCTGAAATCATCATCACTCCGTGTGTATCAAACTAAGTGCAGCACAAAAAAGCAGGACAGAGGAGATGGCATTGATAACTCATGAAACGATACTCTGCGTATACTATTTTATTTTCATGCTTCGCATAGGTCAAAAAGCGTGAAACAATAGAAAAGAAAACCCGGTGGAATGGTAACAAAGTCTCGAAATAAAAACGAGCGAAACGCGTGCATTTCATTTTTGCCGGGAACCTGCTTCACACTCTCTGCAAGTCAATATTCCTCGGGTGTGATATCATCCCCATACACTGTGTTCCCTTCCCTTATCTGCAACTCAATTTTCTCTCCGTCGTTTATTTTTATGTACAATTTTGACCCATGCACATTCTTCCTATTGTTCGGTGGAAAACCTTCGCACAATCAAGGTGAGGTCTTCGAAATGGGGTGTCGGATACAAATCTGTGGACTTGGGATAAGTTATCTGAAAGCTGGTGTTTCATCGTTATGACGATCATTGATGCCTTCAGAGAGGATATCGCGGCTACGCGGGTTGATTGTTGAAATGGTAGACAAAGCTATAGACTAAGATGACGAAAAGGATATGGAGGGATCCTATGGGTGGAAGCGGGTGATTGTGATGGACAACGGAGGTAGGTACTAGACTTACTAACGGCAACCCACGAGAGACACATAACATAATGGAACATAATGGAATAACTAAAGTTATTCCATTATGTTCTCCCTTAGTCTATAAGAACCACCCATTTCAACCAATGGGATCGCTCCATACTCACTATATCTTCTTTGTCTATCAATTTCAACAATCAGCCCGCTGGAGCATAGTTACGGGAACTAATGAGACTCCAAGAGAGACCGTTTTAACTAAGCGACAAAATTATATGTTAGCTGATGAAACAACTGAAGTTTAAACTCGAATTTGGAGATGGAGAAATACATTTTAATAAGATCAAATTTTCCACAAACATGATTATTGGTGTATTTAAATGTGAATTTGTCTCAATTTTTTTAATAGTTTGACTCGACGTCTTTTTTCATCTGTAATAATTTGCAAAAACCACGAACAGGTCTGCCACAACGAGTAAAAAAAATTAAAAAATGAAAACTCTGAGGGTTCGACTCTTGTTTTTTACGTAATCTGCGGCGCCGGATTAAAAAACAACCATAGGTTTTACCCCTCACTCACTAGTATTTCTAGAGAATTGAGATTTTCCGAGGAAAACTAAAGTTTTTGAGAAAATTGTACATGATAAAGAAAAACTGAGGTTATTTCCGATCTCAGCAGCCAAAAATAAATATTTCTTACGGACGCTAAAGCCATCAAGAACGTCCACAGTTTTTTCCCATCACCTATTCATTTTTAAAATAAAAATATAAATCAATATTTATTTCTGTAAAAGCGATTTAAAAAAAAAAAAAATCCCTTTTTAGGTATAAAAGCACGCCTTTAATCTTCGTGAGGTAACACTGCGCGGTAAAAAAGCGTAGGTACGCCGCATGAATGCCAATAAAAATCTTGGAATAATGGAATAAATAATCCCCGACAAAGACCCGGAATCATGAGGCAGGAGGAGTTTAAAAGGCTGGGAAACATTTAGCATGTGTCACTTGCAGATTTGCAACGTCATGTTTTGGCGCATTCCAGCATGGCTGGCCTGTAATTAATTGGTCACCGCTTCGGTACTGTCGGGCCCCCCGCAGAGCGTGCTTGTGATTGGCCGCGCGTGTCGCACAGGCGGGCCGCCGAGTCCGAGACAGCTTTAAGTCACCGTGCAAAAATACCGCTTAAACTTTCCTGGCTATAGACCTTATTAGTCTGCAACTCTCGCTTCGGCGGTTCCGAGCCGGGAATTTACGACCAGGCTCGCTGGCAAAATCGCAAGCTGATGTGGTGCCCGCCTCAGACAAGATTCCTCCTGCCAAATTTAAAATAAATCCCTATTTTCAAGCATCAGCGACTGAACAGCAAGGGAAAAATGGAGTGCAACGATTAAATTGTTAAAAAATATGTCCAACATGGTCAATGACCACTGCACGAAGAAAGAAATCTCGTGCGTGGGACCCGAAGTTTAGGTCATATGGATCTCTGAAGTTTTCGGATTGAGCATCTGAACACTTTAGGTCTAGCTGTCGAGGTTCGGATCACACATCTGAAACTCCAGTTCTTGCATCTGAAGTACTTCAGATGTGAGAACCGAAGTTTTTCGGATGTGAGAACCGCAGTTGTTCGGATGTGAAAACCGAAGTTGTTCGGATGTAAGAACTGAAGTTTCAGATGTGTGATCCAAACCTCAGCAGCTGGACCTAAAGTGTTCAGATGCTCAATCCGAAAACCTCAGAAATCCATAGAACCTAAACTTCGGGTCCCACGCACGAAGTTTTTTTCTCCGTGTTGGGTGAAAAAAATTGGACGTATATTCATGCTAAAAGGAACTATAAGCGAGTAGCAAGATGGGGTGTGCTCGTGATGAGTTAGTTACTTAGTTAGTTAGTCAAATCCTCTCTCCCCTCCCACCTTCCTTGAAAGCGGTTCGTTAGGTAGTACTAAACCTCCTCCTCCGTCATTAATGGTCTAAAATTGAAGAAATTCACTCTCAGGAATATTAGATTCATCTCAACAAAGGAAGCAGTGTACTTTATACATGTTTGATGTTTTTTGATGAGCAAGGGGAAATATTTACTGCGCCAAAAAAGCGATTAATTTCACTAATCAAAATTTTCATTGTTACAGCGAAAAGTTCTTTATCATTATTAAAAAAATCAAAGCAACAAACAAAACAATCATCACAACTTTGATAAATTCGTTATTTTATGAATGGTTGCGAATATTTTACATAGCGTGAAAAGCCGTTCCCTTGGAGAAACGAGTTTCACCTCTACGGAGAAAAAATTCTGGTGACACGGGTTTTTTGGTGCAATGAGCCGGACTTCCCGGAGTGTTAAGAAAATTGTCTAACTTTTGCGCAAAAATAAACAAAAAACTAATGGACTTTGCAACACCTTTAACAAAATCATGCTGTATGATGTGGGAAATAGTATGAAAATAGATTGGAAAATGAAAAATGCTCTGCCTAGTGACGTCATCTGGCGGCATTTCCCATTTAAATACGCGTATTTTAGCAGATTTAATCACTTTATGATATCTTCTCCAATAATTGTTAAATTCACAAACTAAGGGTATCCTCGTGTTCAGTCCACTATGTAGTTTCCACTGAAATACGAAATTCATCAAAGTTCAGAC
Source organism: Bemisia tabaci (assembly GCF_918797505.1). Classification (NCBI taxonomy): domain Eukaryota; kingdom Metazoa; phylum Arthropoda; class Insecta; order Hemiptera; family Aleyrodidae; genus Bemisia; species Bemisia tabaci. The sequence continues at coordinate 55,571,919 of NC_092795.1, forward strand.
ACCTGCAAATTCTCTTTTATCAGGAAATATGGCAACTTTTCGTGAGGATCCACAAGTTAGGGAATGAGGCAAGCGCCTGGTAATATTTTGACGGTCAACACGCGAAACATTGCACGCAACACGCAACGCACTGAAGAGACGTGGTTTTGCATAATTATCCGGGCGTAGAGTACTCTTCATCGTAAGTCGAGACCGAGCCCAGCGTTGACTTCTTCCGTCTGAAATTCGGTTGATTTTCATGGCTTCTTATGAGGAAATCAGAGACTTTTCCGCGAAAACCTGTATGCGCACGGTACCCTCTGTATCAGAACTTCCGGGTTTGGCTAAGTTAAGTGGGAGAGGAAATAATTAAACTGCATTTCCAAACTCTGAGTTCGCAGACATGCAGGGCGACTTGGTGAATGACTCTGGTTAGTTAACATGTATGATTTTCTCATGCTGCGGAATAACATCGCCCATCAAGTTAATTGATGTGAAAAGTGATTCGTATAGGCCTACTATCTTTAGCTACTCTCAATCGTAAAATCTTTGAAAATAATAAAACAAAATATAACTTTAAAAATCGCAAAATCAATAACTTAAAGCCGGGGAAAGACCAGGGATGAGAGGAAACAAGTCTGGTAGAAAATTTCACGCAATGATTTGTAGATGCGGGATTTAAGGTGGGCGAACGGCGTTGGGGGTTTCGTCTGATTATTTTCAAAATTTTCTTACCGTTGCACAGTTTTTTATTCCGAAATTATTCAGTTTTGCCAATGAAGTGACATATTCACAATGAGGAACATTCAAAAGTTCAATTTTATCATTGTTTCGTCATGAAACGTCAGGAGTCCAAACATCTAGATCTTTTTTACACAGTGTGCTTGAATTGTCTCACGAGCTTCCTGTTCTACTTTTGGTAAGAATATGATAATGCATTTAACCAGTTTCTTAGGTTCTTCCGGCGCTTATTGAAAATTGTCAATAATTCATATGTTCTCTCTACATACACATTAATAAGCTGTACAAGGAAAATGATGGATTCTAATACCTCTTAAGTCGACAAGCACATGAAAAAATTTACGATTTTTCAACTATATTCCAGGCTGATTCAGGCACCAGCCAGGAGGTCTAGTCCCATCAGCCAGAGGTATGGTAATTGATCAGAAATACGGTTGAATCAACCATACCTACAACTGATGCAACCATACTTTGGACTGAAGACAAACTCAGCCAGACATATAGATGAAATTATCATAATTTTTAATTATTTCTGTTAAGTTAAATTTTAAAATATTTGCAAAAAATGTTGGGATAAAAAACTGATTGGGATATTGTTGACAATAACTAAATTCATCTAAAAGTTTTGTAGTATTTTTAAATACCTTCATGGATTTTAGAATACTGCCGTAATTATTGTTGGATAGTTTGTGAGAGTATATTTAAAATGTTTTTGTAAAAATATTGTCATGGAAAGGTATAAGGTAGTTTCAAAAACATGTTCGCAATACTATTTTTATAAAAACTTCCCAATAAAATTGACAATTTTTTACCAAAAGATATTGCTAATTTATAAGTAAGATGGTCTTTTTTCCGTACCCTGGCTTACGGTGGTGAATCCACCTTCAGGCAATTCACTTGGACAAAATCAAAGTTTGGCCGCCGATGTAGAGAAATCGAAGTTGGGCACACTTCGACACGTACCAAAGAAGGGCAGGGGGGATATGGGAAAGGGAACGGGGGGGGAGGGGGGCAAAGGATGCAAGGCGACTTGTACATGAATTGCAGGGACCTTTCTGCTGTCTTCACCCGCTTCCCTGGAGCATTAATAATCGAGCGAATTTGCCTGAAGTTTCAGCACTAAACTGAGAACAATTTTCGTGGGTGCGCCCCATAAAAACTCCTTGCCTCAACTTTCACTCGTTGGCGGACCCATAAAAATATCCTGTCTCATCATTCCTCCCTTTCAATTCGTTCCAGCCCAAGGAGTTTGCCAGTTAAAAGACTCCCGAAGAAAAAGTTTCTGTATCAAACTTACAAGTTTGAGCTGCTTCGGAGGGGGGGGAGGGGAGAGAAACTTAGGAACCGTCACTATTTCGCCGACCTGTTACTGATGGTGCGATCCTAACCTTCACGCATGCGATATAGCTGATGAAGGTTCAAACACGTTTCTCTATTGCTATAATATTTATCTACAAGTCTATTAACTTGTTCAAGTGAAGCCAAAATCAACGTAATTATCTGGATTTTTTTTCTTTCAGCAGACTATTTTTCATAAGATAAAAAAAACCAGAAGAAATTGAGAAAAAATTCTAATTATTACTACCTTAAAAAACGTATAAAATATGCCGGTAAAGCAATGCTCTGATAAGGGATTCGTCCTCTTGAATTTCCACCACTATTTCTAGATTTTTCCAGTCTCTGATCTGTTTGTCTTTGGTTTTTCCTAATATCCCTTAAAAGAGCAAAAGGAAAATCGGATACAATTCATCACTTCCTCCACGAAGGAGCGTAACTAAATTTTAATGTTACCAAATTTCTCTTCGCAAACTGCAGTATTTTTACCAGGAGAACATTCCATTTCGGACTAAAAATTTCATGGATTTTTCTCCTAGTTTTATGCAAAAATCCGACAAAGGGCAAAACTTTCAAAAGTACATTCTTGTAAAAAATTGAATTGCTTAGGTCAACTTGGCAACCTTGGAATGGAGTTACGTTTCTTCGTCATGATAACGACGAATTTTGACAATAGGCGATGTTCGGCTATCCTTAAAAAACATAAGATTTACCCGTAAAGCTGCAACGGCGCGAGGCGAGATTCGCGGTTCAGTACCTGGTTTGATCATGGACATCAGTGGCGTGGCGTGCTTTGCGATATATCGATTGTTCTGCCATTTAAACCCATGGTAAAGAATCGATTATTAGGATGTTCGCTGCGAACACCCTGATTATCGATCCTATTCCATAGGTTTAAATGACATAACAATCGATACATCGCAAAGCACGCCACGCCACTGATGGACATCCTCTTCGTTTCACGTTCGACATGGGATTTAATTATTCCGAAGAGGTCCCTAAGTGGGTGTAGTTTACTTTCGGTTCTGTTACCACCACTCTAGCCACGATCCGGGGTGCGGGACACTCTTTCCCACGCTACTCTACTCCTTGGCCGGAGTGGCGTACAGCATACAGTGGATCGAGTCAATCGGAGAGGTCGGACAAAATTTGAAAACTTTAAAAGCTCACACCTATGATTTACACAATTTTGAGATCTTAAAAATGGCCCCATTGGTTTTCTCTTAAAACTGTCCTCAAGGACAACCCCTCAAAATTTAAAATTTGGCAAAATAAACATCTAAATTTTTGGTTTTAGTGCGTAAAATTTCATGTCCGACCTCTTCCATTGATTCGATCCATTGTGCGGCATCAAAATCGATAATAAGTTGAAACGGGCAGCCCGGGCCGGTCAAAACGGAAGGGCCTCGCGGTCTGTTCTGCTATGCTAAAGAAGAACGCCGTATGAACATTCGAGAGTTACCAAATTTTCTCCGATAAAATGTTTATTTTTGAGGAACATTGTCGATATTTTTCCTTGAAATTTTCAGGAACTTAGGTAAAGATGCGAACAAAATTAGCTGACAAATTGGAAGGAAAATATTCATAAGTTCACTTGGAAATTAGCGATTTGTCAAAGGATATCGACGGTGAAACTACCAAACCACGTATCTCGGTTTGCGACGTCGCAGACTTCCTGTCATACTTTATTTTTTAAATGAAAAACTACTTAACGTCCAGTCTTGAAAATTTCTGTGATTTTTCCTCTTCGTGCGGAGAAAATTCCGTGAAAATTTCAAGGAATGATATTGATTTGGTCTACTTCAAAAAAGTAAAATGCGAGCGTAGATTTTTAAACACCGCAAACGAGATACGTGGTTTGGTAGTTTCACCGTCGATATTTGGCAAGGCCTGAAGGCGGATACGGCGTTTTTCCTCGGCACGGGAGGGTTCTCGTTCTGGTTCTTGTGTTCTGCGGGAATAATTTATGGGCCGCGCGAGTGTAGCGGCTCGGAATTCGATGAGCAGCTAATTTCAGCGGGAAGTTCCGAGTGACACGGTAATTGAGCGTTTACAAAACTTACCACCAATCCTCACCGTTCGCTCCCCTCCGCCTCCGCCTCCGCCTCCGCCCACGCTCCGTCTCACGATTCGTATCATTCCGCTTCACCATTCCGAGACGTTCCCCGTGACGGATTTTCTCCTTAAAAAGCTCTCTCGAATTGGCTCCCTCAGCTTTCGTGTCCCTGCAGAGATGGGTCAGTGGGTCTGTTGCACGCAAGAGGTACACTGCCGTGCTAAGGAAGAACGCCGTATGTACATTCAAGAGGCGCCAAATTTCCCTCGATAAAACGTGTACACTGGAAAAAAAACACATTGGATCTAAAGTCCAAACTCTTAAAAACATCGACAAGAAAAAATACTCTTGATTCAATCGGATTTTTACTTAAATCAAGAACCAAGCCTCTTAATTTGAGCGGATTTCCTTTTGATTTAAGCTTAAATCTGCTTGAATCAAAAGTCCTTTTTCTTGTCAATGTTTTCAAGAGTCTGGACTATAGATCCAATGTGTTATTTTATCCAGTGTATTTTTGACGGCATTCATGGAAATTTTTCTTTGAGATTTTCAGACATTTTAGATCCAAAAGAGATTTTGGTTCGTACCAAATTGTCTGACAATTTCGGGGGGGGGGGGGGGGGGGGGTGGGGGGAATATTCACAATTTTTCCAGTAAATTTGGTTTTTATCGAAGAAAACTTGAAAACGTCTGAAGGCTAATACGGAGTTCTTCCTTCTATAAAAAACGCATTTATTGGGGAAAATCTTCATCATTTTTTTGAAAATTATCACACAGTTTTGTTCTCGATTTCATCTAGGTATCTGAAAATTTCAAGGAATAATAAGCGTGAAAAATACATGTTTTATCCGGAGACATTTTGCAAATCTCGAATTCTCACACGGCGTATTTCCTTAGCGCGGCAATACAGCCAACTAAATACACGCTCTGATAGTAAAATCTCTGGGCACGAGAATCACGCTGGGCACATCAAAAAAGTCTGAAATCCACTCCTTAGCGCGTAATCTGCGTACTTTGTAACGCGCTTTTTCAAATTTACCGCGTCACCGGACAGTTTTTCTTGGTCGCCTGCAGTCAGGTCTGCTCGGAGAGGGACCTAACCTAAATAAACAAAAAAATTGAGGAGCTGCTATAAACTCTCTTTGTGTAAAATTTCCATTGATTCAAAGCTTTTGCTTTTGCAAAATAAAGAAAGAAAAAGGAAGCAAACTCTTAAAAATCATATAAGATAAAAACGTAGTAAAATTGTTTCTTTATCCCGATTACTTATTCTTACTCCTTTGCCTGTGCAAACCTAGTCGACGATGCGTGAGAAAAACTGCTCCCAGACGCGGGAAAATTGAAAAAACGTATTACAAACTACGCAGATTGCGCGCTAAGGAATGGATTTCAGACTTTTTTGATATGCTCAACGATATTTTCGTGTGATATTCCACGTTAAGAGTGTGTTTATTTGGCTGCATCTCTTGCGTTCAAAAAAGCCGTTGCGTTATTCATAGAAACGTATTTTGATTATCGTTTAAGATTACGCAAAACAATCGAGTGTTAACACAGCCGAGGATAGCTTAGAGTCGTATTCGAGCCTCGTTTATTAACTTTTCTGCCGAATCTAAGTGACACCTCATGGGCAGCATGGAACATATAGCGAAGAGTTCACGCCTCGCGCCATGGCGCCTTCAATTTTGCAGACGCAACACGGACATCCATCAAGCACGAATAGTTGTATCTCTGCGCCGGGATCAACGCGCATCCTCTAACTTGCTTGATTTCCATGCTCCCATTTTGAAAATGGTGCTTCAAGGGTCACGTGAGGAACACAGACAAAAAAAAAGGGAAAACGTAATCCGGCCTCGTTTATTTAACGTGGTTAAAAGTTTAAAAAAACACGCACTTCGATTTACGACGATGCTTACTATTCATTTAAATAAATTGATTGTGCCACAGACTTTTTATTTAAATTATTCTTTCATGTATTTCAAGGCAGGACAAATATTAAAATTGGTTTGAAATGATTTTTCATGCAGTTCGTTATTACTCTTTCTGGTTTATAGAAGAAGTACTGAATTTTTAAGAGATTCCTGATCAGTTGTTTCCGTTGACTGAAACTCAACGTATGAGAGGAAAAATTCATGAACGTTGTTTTTTATGAGAGAATCCGCTGAGCAACTATCGGACTAGCTCTTTATTTTCCAGACCACTCAGCCTCCTTTCGTTAAACACCGCCCATTTGTACTGTTTCACGGGTAAAATATAAATTTGAGAAAAAGGTCGGCACGACAAACAAAAACCCATCAGTCGGGCCGGGTAGTTTACCTAAACACAGGCGCGCTTACCTCCAATCTATGCCGCAGATCATCCTTGTCGTAAGTCGCTTGTAAGTCCGCCCCCTCCCCCACTCAACCCCGAGCGAAACCCATCGCAACGATCATCAAACCCTATTAAACTCAACTTTTTTTCCCTCACCGGCGCACAGTGGATCGAGTCGCACCGAAAAAAATAATATGCTGTTTTAGCATCTAGGATGTCAAAAATGTGTCTGGTGATCCCAAGATGCTGCCTTTACTGCCCCTGCAGTTGAATTTGCATTCACAGGATGTAAAATTAACTGCGGGGGCAGTAAAGGCAGCATCTTGGGATCACCAGACACATTTTTGACATCCTAGATACTAAAACAGCATATTATCTTTTTTCGGTGTAGGAGAGATCGAAAAAAAATTTGAAAACTTTAAACGCGTATAACTCAGTTCATACAGAACTTTGAGGTTCTGAAAGTGGTTCCATCGGTTTCCTCGTGAAATTTTCTCGGATATGCACATTTGAAAATCTAAAATGTAACGAAAGATACAACAAAATTTGCAGTTTTAGTTAAAAGTTCCGTGTCCTTTATCTGTGATTGACCGGATCCACTGTGCGGCGCGGCGCGAGGACCCAAATAAAAAACCCTGTTTAGCGCGAACTGTCAAGCGTGCCGACAGGCCCCTGGAAGCACGGATTTTGGTTTTGAGTTGACAGCGGTCCGAGAGGCCGCACTCAGGCAAAACCACGAATTTCCAGCCGAGTTCCGTTGACTTTAGGCGGTTTTCCCCCGGGGCGGCGGGAAGCGGGTAATTCGAGAGGGGTCACGATGGGCGGGCGCGGAGGGGGACATTGTTTACGAATTGAAAATGTAAATAAAATTGGCGGCGGGAAAAGCGCGGACGCGGTCGTGGCAGGAATGCGACGTTGCCAGTTTCGACTTGGGATTTATTCGTGTCGACGAACGGCACCCGGGGACGGAATGTGTCTGGCGACACGAACTCATAAATCCTGCCTTGAATAAATTATCGATGGAAGGCGGACAAATCGATGGTGTAACTGGAGGAGCATCGCGGGTTTTGATAGCGCTGTTTCAGGATTTCCCGTTACGCACCGTGAAAAGAACTTCTCGGTTAAAACAACTAAACTTCGATTCTTAGAAGAACAAGGGGGGAAAAACGGGAGACTAGGCTAAAATACACAATTTGAAAAAACCGAGACGTTTCGGCTCAAAACTGAGTCATTTTCAGTCGGAAATGTGACAATAAAATTTTAAAAAACGATGAATAACCTTAGCCCTACATAGTGGTGGCCGGGATCTGAGAAAAAAAATAAAGAAAAATAAATATACAGTATAAAAATATAATGATAAAAATAAATTTTTATTGTGACGTTTCCGACTGAAAATGACTCAGTTTTGAGTCGAAACGTCACGGGGTTTTTTTAAAATTGTGTATTTTAGCCTTGTTTCCCGTTTTCCCCCTTGTTTTTCTACTGTTATCATTGTCTCGAGCTGCTATATAAAAATTTGTATCTTCGATTCTTATGCTCCACCAAAATTTTGTCAATCCGGCCAAACGAATGTAATGCTTCAGGCGGTCGCGGGGTTTTATTAAGTTAAGTTTCTCTAATTGAGTATGTTACCTATATGTATGTCTTGAATAATTATGTCAACATGTATATCTGAATAACATAATAAATACACTTAAAAAAAGAACTTTAGATCGGTTGACCGAAATCCTTGGAAAGTCTCGAGACTATGATCGAAAATTCTAGTTACCCAGATCGAAGCTTGGTTTTGGAACGGAAAAGTTTAGTCACTCAAACCGAAAAGTTTTGTAAGTCTAAGTTAAATTGTTCTAGTTCCAAAAGCATTATAGCAACCTCGCTTTATTTGTGAAACATTCTGGAAACATTTTTGACAGTATTTCGAAATTGTTTTCGTAATATTTTTGGTTTTAGCTATCTCCAGCAGATGACAAAAATCCGAAGTCAGAATCCATTAAATCGTATTACTCCCTGAAAGAAAAACATTCCGTCTGAAATTGCCCAACATAGACATATACTTACTGATTAAATGTCAAGAAAGACAAGACCCAATAACCAGATTCAATAATTGAATATGAGGGGGAAAAAATAATTAAGAACTAAAAATCTGAGTAGAAAAATACTGAAAAAAGATCAAAACAAAGCAGGACGGGGAAGTGATATTCAACAATAAAGATCCGAACTTACAATTATTTCCAAGGATTAGGCTATATTTCGAGCGATTTCGAGCTCATCAGATCTGGGAACAAGGAGATAAGGTTAAAAATTAAAAAATTAAAACAAAAGAAGAGCTTATATATCGTTTTTTTTGTATTTTTTCACTGATGTATATAACTTCCAATTATTTGCCTTTTAAATCACTAGTTTCGATAGTCAATAAAAAAAACGGTGACCCAAAAAAAGGAGCGGAGGAAACAGAAACTCGGCCCATCTTCTAAAACGCAGGATTGAGAGAATTTCAGAGATTATCTCCATTCTACAGCGAGGTTGAGTCCTCCTTTGGGAGGAGCTGGAGTTTATTTTGGATATAAAAGCGCAGTAAACTCCGTTAACGGGCCCTCCATAATCTTGGAGCTCCTGCCAGGGCCAGGGCCAGGGTACATTGAAAAGTAAGGCGGATTTGAAAACTGCAATATAACGGGGACACAATCTCCGTCCCGTGTCCTGCAACCCTCCGAGTTTGGGTGTGAAAGATTCGATGAGAAACGAGGGCCAACCTTTTTAAAAATTTCAATCTGTATGTAAGTAAATGTCATAAAACATGGAAACATAATAAAACTTTAAAGAAAACTGCGAAAACAAGCTTTTTTGGCGACATGCCGAAATGTAGGTCACACCGCACATGGAAGAAGCGAAGTACCTCCAATACCTCCATGCACGTTTCGTCAACTTTTTTTGACGCAAAACATGTTGAATGTGTCGAATGAATATGGTCAAAATAAACTTAAAGAGCAGATCATTGTGTAAAATTTACTTTAGAATCGGTAACTTGAAATCTTTTGCTAAAAAAAAAAAAAAAAAAAAAAAAAAAAAAAAAAAAAAAAAAACTCAACATAGTTCATTACTTGACCTTTCAAAGCAGCTATTCATTTTTGGCAAATAACTAGGTTTTTTCCAGATTTTTGTTTTCTTGTAGTGCACAAAACCTTTCAGTATCTCAAGAAAACCTCAGAAATGTGAGAAAATTATTTAATGGAAAAGTATATTGATATTAATTTGGTATGGGTATCCGATTTGACTGCAGTATACTAGTTTACTAGTTACGGTTACAGTATACTAAGTTAAACAACATTTTGCCATTAGAAACTACTGTTCATGATTCATTTCAGAAACACAATTTGTGCCGTTAGTTTCTTTAGGCAGATAAATGTTTTATGGGTAAACCAGAAATAATGGATCGTTCCTTGTTGCAAAATGTAGTTCACTAAGCCCTGAGCGGTCCACGTGAGCTAATGATGAGACCATACGATAGAAAAGATAATGTCTTGGACTAAAGCAGCGGCTTAGGTCATCGACTCTACTTTTAAAAGGATGATTCCTTCTCTAACACTTGAAATTGGAACTGAGCATTTCAATTGATTCTTAAATTAAACGATCTTGGTCCCAGAGCGCGATCTGTGCCTTACTCAACTGATCCAATCTCGCGTTTTTGTTTTGTCTGCTGTGGCATCAGATTTCCATCGCACAATTTTGCAACAAGAGTCGTTAGATTCTGCATTTGTTCAAAATACCACCATTCAATCGATTTAAAATGAGCATTCAATTGAATGCACCAACTCTCTCGAGTGGTGTTTGGTAAAGACGAATGTAACCATTAGTAGCGGCTTTTAAATTCTCGTGGCCTCGAATCCGAAATGATGATTTAGTTAGATATCTGTAATGACCAAAACAAGACTCAGATTCACATACCTTCAATCTATTTTGTAAAGTATTATAATTTCGCTTTTGTTTCGGGCCATAATGACGATTCATAAAAACTACTCTGGAGACTATACAAGAGTTAAAATGAATAGAATTTAAAATTTTGAGCGTACTCCTTGTAATTTTTATTGTCACGAGACGAGTTTAAATTTCATTAATGATGAAAATTTCTTTGTTTCACTTTTTTTCAGAAGGTGAGCTGTTTGAGCAAGTAAGATGTACTTAAATAATGATCAAAACTAAGAACGGTAAGAATTTGCTGATAATGATTCCTTAATTTGGGCAAGAGTTCTGGCTTTCATATCAGAAAGTAGTGTCGATAGCTGATTGAAAGTTCTACATAGCAAATCTACTCATTTTTCAGAAGGAAAAATGTATGGTGTCGATTTGAATTGTATCCATGAGGAGTTGAAGTTCACCCTTAATTTTGAAAGAACTTAACTTTTTCTAAAGCAATCGAGCGATGAGACCTTCGGAAATTACCATCTAGCTTCTTAATTTCTCCAAAAAACGAATAATGAAAAACGCAGAGAGTTACATACGAACACAGACCGGAGTAAATGTATGTGTATTTCTTCTAGATACAAAAATTCAGAAACCGGATTCCCACGTAAAAGAACATTAGTCGTTCTCTTCTAGCAGTATGTGGATCCTGAAAGACCTTCATTTCGATAGTCATACAATTTGACTATATAGCTTGAAAAAAGCTAAAATAATCGCGTTTCGCCTTTTCCTTTTGATACTCGGAATTCCGGAATGCTCTTGATTACTCTTCTATAGAAGCAAGAAATAAACTTAACCCCTAATATCAACAGATGGCACTTAAGTTGATGACTACTAGCGAAATTAAATCTACTAACACAAATTGTTACAATAATGTAGGAAGTGAAACAACCTCATTTTCTCTTTTAACCGACTAAAAAAGTTGTACACTTGAAAAAAAGTAACTTTACTTACGGAGAAATTTTCTGGAAAGTGTCGTCGCAAGAAAGTGTGCTCGTGTCAAGGTGAAAAATGTTCTTATCAAGAAAAAAGATGAGGATATCGAGAAGGAAATTCCTCGTATCAGAAGAGAACAAGGCAAAAAAACTGATATGGGACCTGCTTGATTCAAGCGATTTCATTCTCGACTGCAATCGAATCTTCTAGACTGCAAATTCAAGACTACATATTTCTGCATAAATCGAGTCATTTTTTACCTGTGTACGTTTTCACGAAACAGCTTGTCTAGCATAGGCGTGTGTAACGGATGCCAGATGATAGGTTGCCTAAAAAGGTTCTGCATTAGGTCCCCCTGGCAGAAAACGTAGAGAACGCCCCGCGAAATCTTGGATTAAGGGAATAAGGTGGGAAATGTGAAGATGCACTAGGATCGCTAGTGGCGGTTGAGTGACACAGAACGCACAGAAGCGCTATAAGAGTGACTTGTTAGTAGAAGTAGCAGCGGTAGTAGGTGGTCATTTAATAATTATTTCAATACAAATGCTCCATGGTTTTTATGAATTAGAACAAGTTGAACGTTTCATTGCACGGTGCAACAAATCTCGCTTCAGCTGGAAAATTGATTCGCATGCACCATTTGCACCAAACTTGAGGATTCTTTTCGGTTCAATTCCATCTCTCCCTTCGGGGAAGTCCGGGGGAAATTTGACTACAGCGCCCCCCTTACCGCCTCCTCCTCCCGCGAGCGTCTCTTGCAACATAAATAATGCACTGCGTTCCCCCGTCCTGGCATTCCGCTAACAAAGCGGCCCCGATAATCGGAAATACAAGAATAATCAAACCCTAGTTTACGAGGTCAGGCATTCCGGACGAATGAATCGTAAAAGTTTATCGCCGGGAAGAACACCTCACTTTACTTTTCTATGAAATTGAAAGCGTTTACGATGCCCTCTCCACTTTCATCGGCATCCAGTTCCGAATTTGCGTAAAGGCTCCGCACCTTCCTGTCAATTCGATCGAGTCTCGGAAACATACATGAAAAATATAAAAAACCACTTCGTTCCATCCTCCAATCGTGGGAAGGACTAGGGAGCCGTGGGCCCTCCCCCTTCCAGAGGTACATTCTGCCGTGCTAAAGGAAAACGCCGTATGAGCCTTTAGGCGTTGCCAAATTTCCTTTAATAAATCGCGAATTTATGGGAATATTTATAAATATTTTCCTTCCGATTTTCCAGAGTATTTCGATCGTACTTTGATCAAAATAATTTAGAAAATTAAATTACCCCGTTAAATTTGGCAATAGCTGATGTGGCTTATTGGTTCCTTCCTGCTTAACTCGGTCACATTCAACGTGTCTCATGCACGAAGTTTTATTCTCGGTGCACGCCATCACTTTTCAATTTTTGAAAGTGAAATATTTGGAGAAATTTAGGAGCAGGTTTTCTTCATTCAAGGTTGCAAAACAAGAGCTAGACCTTCCTCCGAGAGACAGAATCAAAGCTGAGCAAAAGGCACCTACACTTCCGCGGTAAGGTAGCAGGCCGTATGAACATTCGAGAGTTGCTCAATTTCCCTCAATAAAAAGTTCATTTTTAAGGAAAGCAATGAATATTTTTCCTTGAGATTTTTAGGAGCTTTAGGTGAAATTGCGAACAAAATTATCCAAAAAATTAGAAGAAATATATTCATAAGTTTACCGGAAAATTCGTGTTTTATCAAATAGAATTTGGCAACGCCTGAAGGCTCATACGGCGTTTTTCCTTAGCACGGCAGTACAGATCGGTCGGAGCTGGGAATCAAAAGCCGAGGTGTTTCAAAAGCCCGCGGCTGCATCATTTTCGAGTGGATTTAAAGAGATTCCGGCCCGGAGGAGGACCGGCGGAAGTTCTCGGAAGAAAGCCTGGCCTCCGCCTTCTCAAAGCGTCTTAAATTGCCAGGTGAATCGCGGCGATTCCTGAAGGGTATCAAGCGCAAAGCTCACGGAAAGCGACTTAAAATTCGGCCCTTAAACTCCACAAATAAACCCTTTCCCGGAGGCATTATCTTGTACTTCACGCTCCGCCTCCATCTTTCTCATTTTACAACTTCGCAACCCCCTCCCCCCTCCATTGACACGTATCCACTATCCCCGGCGTCGCGCAGCGACTAATAGATTCCTGTCATTTTTCAACCCCTCCTCCCCCACCCCTCCCTTTAAACTCGATTTCAAGTTTTTTAACATCCGTTCGGAAACTTTAATTTTTCAATGCGCTCGACCTTTCTTACGCGGATCGGAAAGTTTGATCGTGGTGGCCCCGTGGTGGGAGCTTTCCCACCCCCTCCCCACCGTCGCCTTCCTCCCCTCCGAGCCGCGGGGGTTGAAATTAGTCCGTGCACATGCACTTGACTACATGCGGGATGTGTTTTAAAACGGATTACGGTGCATCGAGGTACCGATGTTCGCCTAAACTTTTATTTTAATGCATGGCGCGTTCCGCGAGTTCACGATCGAGCCGATATGAGCACTTCGGGGACCCGGCGCGTTTTTTAAAACTTTAAAAAGGGAGAATGCGGCTCCGGAAGTTTTCTCCGCGCACGTATCGTAAATATTCCGGTGTCTCAATTTTTTGCGATACGTTTTTAATCCCTTTCCCGGAAGTTTTATTTGGATCCAGTCCAAACGGGAAGCATGGATTCGAACAAACCGCGTTCTGAAATGTATCGACGGGGGAACTATACCAAACCACGCATATCGGTTTGCGATGCTCCAGATTTCCTAGGATATTTTATACCTTTTCCAAGATAACTAATTGTACACAATTCGTATGATAAATCTTTGACTTACTGTAACAGTTTCCTATGGAATTCGTATTGCAATTGGATTGCATTTTGCAAAAAGGAACCACAAGCATTCCAATGTCGCTAAGATTATGCAACTAATTTTACCTTGCAAATATGAACTGATCTTCTGAACAAGTTTTATTTTTACTCCAAATAAACTATAAATTCAAGTGGAAAATTATCTTTGTGAATTTAACTTTTTGCAAGGTTCAATAATTTCATTGCTAGTAATGTAAGTTGGACAATTTTAGCGACACTGGAATGCTCTTGGTTCCTTGTTGCAAAATGCAATCCAATTTATAATAAAATCTCCTCAGATCATGAGGATTGATTTGAAAGGAACCTTTTAAATAATGACGGATGAGACGCGAGTTTCCATATTTTCACATAACAGTTGAAACGGTTTTTATGCTGAAAATGCGCACGACCAGACTCATAGTGGAACGATTAGCATTTATTCACACCCTCTTACACTAGAACTTGGGCTCCAAGTCCTCACACTTGTTGGCATTGATAACAACAATATCGAAAGAGGGTTGGTGGTACTTTCGCCGAACGCGTGGGACAACAAACTTGGAGCATCATCCTCCAAAAAAGACACAATTGAGAAACAAAGTAATGACACAGTGGCTGAGTCAGAGCTAAGAAAGTTATAATTTACTTCTAAATATACCTGCGTTTGTATAACATCAAGCAACTGCTCATATAACTCCATTGCCTGACACAGGAAGTTGTCTCATTTCTCAGAGCGCGGTTTGCGTGGGTCTGTTACTTTTGATGAATCTGTTTCCTGGAAACACACAAAAATACGGCGATATATTAAAGTGATACTGAATGTGAGTCTGTAGGAGTGCAGATACAAATAAAAAGAACAAAAAAAAAGGAAAACAGTAGAGTGTTACGTACATAAAAGTTAAAAACTCCCTAACTACCCAAGACCTTCAATGGAGTGTAGCGTGGGTTTCCGATTTCGATCCACCGTTCCTCTTAGCCAATCTTAGACGAATTCCCAAAATCTAAATGCGTTCCTACATAACATATTGCAAAACATGAAGTAAATCAAAACCTGCTTTAAACTCTGAAAGTAGATATAATTCCGTTCTTATGATTTTGTCGGGTGGGTCTGTTGTAAACCTCTAACAAGGCTAGCAGAAGAGCAACATCAGCAACAAGAGTTGGAAACCTTCAGGACTCATCAAATCCCGACATGGGAGCTAAGAAATACACTGTCTCTGACGAGAAACCATCAGTATACGGCACTAAATGACCCCTTCTTATCCCCCGTTGTCGAGTGCAAATTGCCATCCTATATTATTCTAGCTTTCTGACGTAAACTTTTTGTTTTTCATGTATTCAAAATGTAACCACGTTGGCATATTATACAGAATAAAGCAAGTCTTGCAACATAAGGTGAGTGAGGCCCTATCCATTGATGAAGGTAAAGTTCGTCGATGTTGCTAGCGAGTATTTCAATCAATCTAAAAATATTTTGTTTGGCTATCCACAATTTTATAAAGAACAGAAGGATTCATACGATGATATTTTTAGAACAGACCCTACTCGATCCAATCCGTTAGAACTTCATTTTCGCACTTACGATTTACATTATTCGGTAACTTAGCAGTATCGGTGGTATATTGATGGAACAAACTTGCTTACTGAAGCGAGTCCATGGAACAGATCGGAAATGTTGAAAATTGTAAAATTCTCATCAATACAATACGTAAAAGTTTGAAAACGGTTCCAATTCTTGCCTCTTATTTCCTCTAAGAGGCACCCCTTAAAATTTACCATAAGATAAAATGAACAAGAACATTTTCAGTTTTAATGAATAGCACCATGATCGATCTCACCCAACGACTTGCTTCAATGTGCGGACCAACATCAAAAGCAGAAAGCATACGCTATCCGCTGAGCGTTCAAAATGAAAATTTGACAAGTGAGAGAACTTGGAGTAATGATGATGTCGAATACCGGTATTCTATCCACGATCGAGAACGGGACGCCAAAATCGTCGGCGAAACCTCGTTCACTTGGCACGGTGGCGGGCGGGTTGCGTCGCGTGGAAAATCGGGCGCGGAGGTAATTCATTCCGGACTCATCTCGTAGGCATCGGTTCATTAGTTTGACTCATCGACCGGCTCCGGGTCCCCCCTCCCCCCCCCCCCCCTCACGACGCCACGGCCCTTCCTGTCAAGCTGTCTTTTTCTGTCTCCTCCGCGTTTAAGTATAGGCATTTCGTCGCGTCCAAGTGCCGGAGTCACCGGAATAATCATTCGGGTATCAGCGCCGGGCCCTCTCGACTCATTTCCTCCTTTCCACTCCTGCGCTTCCTTGCCGGATCCTCGAATAAAGGGAATTTCCGCCATCGCTTACACTCCACTCTATGGCAGATTCTAAACCTGACCTCAGTCAGACTGACTCGGATCCAGAGTCGATATAAAGGGTGTCCGGAAGTTAACGTGCTCAACTTTCAGGATCCATTTTTTGGCTCAGAATATGACTTTTTTTCCAACACACATATGCCCGAAAACGCTTTATAAGTGAGCTATACGCTTCCTTTGCTACGCGTTATGCAATTTTACAGTCCCTGCAGTAAACATTGCCTACCCAGCAAGGAGCTTCGAAAATCTGAAACTTTTTCAAAGCTCTGATGCGTCAAAATGGCACGTCTCAGGAAAGTTTGGTGGAGTATCTACTCCGCTTGATTTTTTGCGTTCTCTCACATGCCGTAATCCATTTTTCCAAATATCATCTACCAAAAAAGTTATCGCAGTTTTAAAATTCAGGAACGCTCGTGACGAGCCCTGAGATCCATAGGAAGGGAGACCCATAACAGGGCTCACGATATAATGCACATAGTTCCGTTTATCAGAAATACGTCCGATTAATTGTAGTAATACCTGAAAAAATTAGGTTACTGACCAAAATGTCACGGTGCTGCCTCAACTTGAGTAGCGATACTAATACCACAATTATTTGGAGATGCCCATATCATCCAACAAATTGGAGTAGTAACACAATTTTAGGGGATAACCCCTAGCCCTGTTTTCCGTGTAGGACTACTCAACAAAGTGCTCAACTCTTTCATCATCGGTAATCATTACGTAGAAAGGGACCACTGGACAAGATATGTATTGAAGTACTATTTATGGGGCATATTTCCTCTACGACATTTCGCGGAAAAAAAGAATCACGCATCAGGAAGTTTGTAAATCAACTCATAAACCAGGTTGGCGTATTCAAAACGATGAACGGGAGAGCTTTTTTAATGTAAAGATAGGCTATTATGTCGAAAAGGAAAAGTTTGACAAGTGTCCTTCCTTTATGCCCACCGTGAAGGACTCTGATTTCTGAGAAGAGTAAAAGCTTACTCCTACTCACCTACACGGGGACGGTTTAAACAACACGTGTCCTAAATATGCCCTTGATCTTAAAGCCCACGCGAATGATGCGGTATTGCCCATGTTCTTCAACGTGCCTCAATTTTATTTCGGACGAAAGTCCAACAATTTCTATGGTTTTTTCAAAGTTGAGTCAAAATTTTGATCCTTCAAAAAATAAGTAATGAATTTCGAGTAAGAGACATAAAAACATGTCAGAGATGCGCATCTTAAGACGAGGAACAAAGTTTAGGTCATATGGATCTTTGTTTTTTTCTGTATTTCTTTTCTTAAAACTTGAGGTCAATCGCCTGATGAACCACAGTCTAAACAGCAGTAATGCCGTGCTTACGAACAAGTCGTCACACGTATGAACTACTTCGAGAGTTGCCGAATTTCCTTCGATAAATGTTTACTCTTCGCAGCTGACCAAGTTTTCGCATCTCTTTCCTTGAAATCTTCAAGGAACCTTCGGCTAAAGTTGGCCACACACGAATTTTTTTTTTGTAAAATTGGAGAAAAATATTCACAGATCATTTCCGACGAGAAATTAGTGTTAAACTAAATGCTTTTTTGCTACGCCCGTATTGGCTCATTTGCTTTTATTCTCTTGAACACAGCTGACAGCAGTAGCATCCATGTAGCATGGTTCTTAGAAAATCAGAATCGCCTTCAATTAGAAGTATAGGCAATTTGCTTTCCTAGCCGTTCGAATAGTTGCATCAAAACGGCCTGACAAAAAAGATGACGAAGTCAATTTGTCAATCAAAGTGAAACTGATGACATCGCCAAATTTAACCCGATTAAATGTTAATGTTTCAGAAAAGTTATGATTAGTTAGGAAAACTTGAACTTTTCAGATACTCTCGATGGAATTGCCAATAAAATTCTCTGGAAACCTGAAAAAATTATTCACAAGTTTCCTTAAAAATTCTTATTTTATCGAAAGAGAACATTGCAACACCTGAAGGAGACTTACGATGTTCCATCTAAGCACGTCAGAAATAGGTTTGCTTCTATGTCAACTTTATGCTATCCCTTTCTTTGCATCTATAACGTATTATAACCGTAATGCAAAGGAACGCTGTGTGCTATCCCCTATTTTCCAATTTCATAAAGAAAGGCCAAACGCAAGTTTTCTTGGTTATTTCCTTCCATCCAAGTACACGATATTTCAATGTTTGAATCCTTCGTATCACCAAGATGAACCCTCCATTCCGCAAGGAAGATGCACTGATGACTTCCATTTTCGCCTCCCATTTGCTACGTGGGCAGACGGCATTAGACGTTTACGGTTTCCTTGGTAACCTTTGTTTGCTATCAGCTGATATCGAGTAATATGACTAGGAAGCTCCAACCCAGTGGTTGGAGCTTCCTTAACCGCGAAAACTTTAAAATTCAAATTTTCAAATTTTGAACGTAAAGTACATTTTTTCCATCACGAGATTAAAGCACAGACAAGTTTTGAATTATTGACTGTATCACCATGATTCCAAAAATACACTACACAACATAGCATTGGCTAACAATAAAACAATATGCAATGAAATAAAGTCATGACAAGGAACATAGCCGAAAATGGCGCCGATTCCCATTAACCAACGCGCGGTCTCTCCAATGTAACATGGTCCAATAATACTCCCCAGCTGGGACCGTCCGGAATAGCAGCTCTAGTGCAAGCACCAGAGCCGCTAAAACAACTTAGTGCTGAGCCCTAACTGTTTAGATCAAATGGAGCCAGCTAATAAGGCAATAGTGCTGAGACCTACAGTCTGTAGGGCTGGATCCTAAAGTTATAAGGATGCATCCTAATACATATGCAGTGGCACGGACGCAATTTTCCACTGAAACCGCATGTACGTCAAAATATGAGCGCTTGCGTATTATACATTCAAGCCATCCTGAGGGTTTCACCAGATCGCGGATTTCCGATTGAATCGACCACAATTTTTTCTCTTTTTAACGACATAATATATTCAATATATTACATATACAATGGTATACTACAAGTACCATAAAAATATTTATGGTATCCATCAGAATAGTTCTAATTCGATGTCAGGGGGTTAACTGTGTATAACGCATGATAAGCATGTAAATTAATCTCATCATTAGGTTGTCTCATGGTGCATGATGGACATTAACTGTTTACTAATACATAATATATACATGGTGCTTACATGGGTCAACGAAGAATGAAGACAATTATTCGAGACACAGGTGTGAAATCACTTATCGACCTCGAGTGAGCTCCTTAATCTGGGTCCGTAAAAAGAGAACAGTTTCGAGACGAATTATGTGATATAATCTGAGGAGTTGTTTGCCATTAAAACTTTCAAGCAAATGAGTAGCAGTCCATTTCCGTCCATTCAATTTCCTAATGTTATGTTTTACCAATAAATTCAAGGTTTGATTCTGTCGGAAAAACCCCCACCCTGGCACCGTGACACACCCCGTGGAATTTCAACCAGGAGTCGATATCGAAAATCACGGTCCTGATAGACAGGATATCTGGATGGATGGGACGGAAGCGCGTGATGATATGCGCGCGGCAACAGCGGGGATCTTGAGGACGTGCGAGTGGCCAAGACGAGGCGATGACCCAAAAGAGACTCCGCGGCCGGGCAGGGGGTGGGGGCGCGGGGAACAAATGAATAGGAATAGGGTAGGGGGCTCAGTGTTAATTAGGTTTATCCTCCGGGGGGGTCGCCACGCCGCGACGCCGCGACTACCCTCGCCCCCCGCCCCCTCTGACGACCGCCCTCCCCGCCGCCTGTCTCGCGCATCCCGCGGGAGCCCGCTCAATTACCGTCGCGGTTGAAGGTTGATTCTCTTCGACGGCACCAAAGACAGTGACGTCGGCTCAACCGGGAAATACGCAAATTTTTCCCACGTGGGTCCAATAAAAAGAGCCCCCCTCCCCCCTGAAACCTCCGTGGTTATGCATCTTAACAGCATTTTCTGGAGGACTTACTCCCCTGCTGCTTCTTCTTCTTCTTCTTATTCTTCTTCTTCTGCTTCATCTTCTTCTTCTGCTTCATCTTCTTCCTCTCCTCCTTCTTCTTCTCCTCCTTCCTCCTCCTCCTCCTCCTCCTCCTCCTCCTCCTCCTCATCCCATTACTATTCTTCTTTATCTTCTTCGTGTTATTCTCCTCCTTCTTCTCCTTCTTCTCTTGCTTCTTCCTCTTCTCCTTCTTCTCCTTCTTCTCCACCACTTTCTCATTATTCTTCTTCTTCTCTTTCTTCTCTCCCTCCTCCTTCTTCTTCTCCTTCTTCTTATTCTTCTCCTCCTTCTACTTCTCCTTCTTCTACTTCTCCTCCTTCTCCTCTTTCTCCGACTCCTCCGTCTTCATCTTATTATTCATCTCGTTATTTTTATTTTTCTTCTTCTTTTCCACATTCCTTCGCCTCCTTTTTCTTCTCCTCCTCCTCCTCCTCCCACTCCTCTGTCTTCTTTTAATTCTTCATAGTCTTCTGCTTCTTCCTTTTCTCCTCTTCCTTTTACCGACGATTCAGGCACAGCCCTGTTCGTCAAGGTCTCACATAAATTACATATAAATCGCCAATAACAAAAGATTCGTCTAGCCAATGAAAATCCGGAGCCGGTAGGCTTTTTCATATTTTTTTTTAGTCATCAGCAATCAATATAGCTCCAAAGAGAGGTGTAAAAACACCTATCCTGGGTAATTAAATAACCGCCAATCCCATCTTTGTAGTTACTTCCATTAACACCGATGAAAGTACCCAACTATATCAACGACATAAAAAAACTAAATATGCATGCAATGCAAACGTTTCAGGCCATTGCAAGAGAAATTCAGTGCGCATCTTTAGAAAAAACATCATAAGTCTTCATATTGCATCGAAGGCAGATCTTCCGTCTTCCCTGCCACTTTCTTCATTAAAAAATCGCGTACTTGGATAGGAGGAAAAACCTAAAAACTTGCGTTTCGCTTTCCTTGTTCCGAATTTGCATAAAGGTCACGTTATCGATGAAGAGAGTGACATGGCAAAAGAAAACATAGAATCAAACATATTTTTGACGTGCTTATAGATAGAACATAGTAAGAGCCATTAGGCGATGCAATGTTCTCGAAGATGAAATACGAATGTGTAGAAAAACTTGAGAATATTTGATTTTCAGGTTTTCGGAAAATTTTAAGAATTGAAAGGAATTGAAATTGCAAACTAAAAAGAGGTAACTTCTTTCCGTAAAATATAAAAATTGCATGTTCTTAAACATAACTTTTCTATAAGACATAAACACTTTATCGGGTTGAATTTGGGAACGCTTGAATATTCATACTTGGTTTTTGCTTTGCACGACGAAGTTATTGGATCATCTCTTTCGTCAGGCTGTTTTGATACAACTATTCGAACGGCTAGGAAAGCAAATTGCCTAAACGTCTAATTGAAGGCGATTCTAATTTCCCAAGAGCAATGCAATATGATATGAGTATGAGTGTCATTGTTGTTCAGGGTATCTTTCACCAAGGCGATTAAATGAAAAGATTACAAATTTTGTGAAACTTATTTTCCTTGTCGTTGCATGCATTTCTATCTTGTTTTCATATTTTTGAATATTGATTTTTAAATTTTTATTTTTTACTCGCGAAAATCAAATATTTGACTCGACTTTGAAAAAAGCGCCTGGATTGTCAAAATTTTTACCTTAAATAGATTCAACTGTGTCTGGGCAGATTTTGCCTTCTTCTTGGTGCCCTCATCATGATTACAAATTTTTCAATCTAGATAAATCAAATGAAGAAACGCGTTACTACTCATAAGAAGGAATCGCATAACCGGATGTATTTTGTACCTTCCTTAAACTTATAATTTTGTGGTACATGCGGTGCGATGGGTCCAGTGCAGATTTTTAGGTAATTTGAATTCGAAAAAATACTATGAGACTCACCACCATACTGCCATGCTAAGGAAGAACGCCGTATGACCCTTCGTGCGTTGCCAAATTTCTTTTGATAAAAAACGAATTTTCAGGAAAACCTGTGAAAATTTTCCGCTCAAATTAATAGAGAATTTTCTTCGCAATGTGATCTAAATTTTCAGAAAATTTCGAGTAGAAATATGCATTATTTGTCTCAAAAATCATTATTTGAAGAGGGGAAATTTGGCAACTCTCGGATGTCCATACGACGTTTTTCCTTAGCATGGCAGCGTAGGCATGAAGGGTTGAAAATAACATTTCAATACAAATCTCCTGTCTAAAATTTAGCGTAGAATATGATACACACATCGAATACTCGGGCATTAAATCATCAACGGATGATAATTATTCAGGCAATTCAGCCGAAAATTAAATTTACATTAGGGCGCGAATCCCCGTGGCGAGGTTGGAATCCCGCGTGAGCAGATATTTTATCGTGACTTTTCCGGCTGTCTTTCGGTTTTCATGATGTATATTTGACCACGTTAATTTTTCAAGCATTCGCCGGTAATGAGTTGCCTACTCAGCGATTAAAACAATAGGATGACGTTGATAAAAGAGTTTTAAAAAGTTCAACGATTACATCGTTCTTATAGCTCATTAAGAATAAAGACCGATGTAAAAATCCGTAAATTGAGTTTTAGATATCGACGTTTTTTCTTCGTTGGAAAACCCACTTTCAAACAAGTTTTGATTACAATCACTGATATCTCGATTTTTTCTTCTCAAAAATCGAACTATCTCTTTCACTTCACTTATCGAGGGTTCCAGCTGGTTTAGCTATAGAGAGTAGACAACAAAACATTCATAAAAAATGATAAAAAAAAAACCGCGAACTCACTTGCGCTATGCTAATGCAGTTGGGACGCGTTTCGGGGTCGAGATAGCCCCATCATCAGCCGGCAGCGAACAGAACAACAGCGAACAGCCAACTGAATTAACATAGCGCAAGTGAGATCGCGGTTTTTTATCATTTTTTATAAAATTGTTCTTGTGACTGTCCCCTACAAAAGTTTCTAAAACACTCAAAGTGCAATAAAATATGTTATAAAAGAGTGATACAGGGGAGTGAGAGTTTATACTGATCGTTTAGTGAGATCAAATTTGGAAGATACGCCAGAATTTTAATATACTTGTTGAAACTTTCTAAACTCTTCACTTTGAATACTTCTCATGTACAATGCTGTTATTTCCCAAGGGCCGAGCCACTTTCAAGGAGATCTTTAGTCAAGCAGATCCCAAGAAGCGTCGTAAAACGAACCAAGAGGCGTGCAAAAACATTTTAATTTACAGGCTGAGGACTTTTGAAGTATGTCAGTCAAGAGCGATTAAAAGCTCATCACAAAAAAAGTTGGTAGCATCCGCTTGAAGACAAGCGAACAACAGATAAAACTGTGAGAAGCAGTCAGAGTACCTGCTTGAGGATAGAAGTAAACTCAACTTCCGCTTTCCGTGTTACGGAACTTACGGAAGACATGCACCGGGAAATTAAGAATACAGAGCAGCGACTCAGTGAAAAATTGTTATGATTTTTTCTTCCTACTTCAATTACGGTTTACATTATTAGCTGGAGGAATGCTCCGCTAGAATCTCCGTTCGGTTTGAAATTGCACGCAATATAAAGAGACCAAAACACCTCATACAAATGTATTCATTGCCTTTGAATTACACCTCATTGCATAACCAACTAAATGGAGGAGTGCTAGATTTGCTATTTATACATATTGTATTATGTAATATTGTAATTGAAGACAAGATTCGCCGTTAGCCCAGCCCAGTCTTTTTCATGTTATCGAAAATTAAGGTTTTTAGCACTTTTTTACCTCTGTATTTTTGTACTTCTCTTTATTCACTATTTTTTTATTATTATTTTGTACTTTATTTTCTGATCAAAAGTGCCTGTAAATAATTGTAAATTCATTACAAGTTAAAAGTAATTGTCTGTAGACCTACCCGGGTCTGCGCATGTAATTGTATTATGTTTTATATTTGTAAAATACGTAATAAAAAAAGAAAAAAGAGGAGAAACAATTTAAAGTATGCCTAATTTTATAACCAACTAAATCAGGACCGGATTTAGGGGGTGGCCACATGGGCCGCGGCCCATGGCGGCAAATGTAGGGGGCGGCAATTTTTGCAAATTCTTTAAATGTGGGTATAAAAAAAATCGTATTCAGAAAAAAAATTACAAACGAGAAAAGGTGACAGAATCTCTCATCTTCTGAGAGAATAGTAATTTCTAGTTGGATCGTCTATCAGTGATACAGGACAGCACCTTTATTTAGTCGAGTTAATATAGTAACCAAACAAGTAATTTAGCCTGGAACAGTGCGGCTCAGAGAGAAATGATGACGAGGACTTGAGATAAAAAGGAGAAGTCCTTGGCGCGGCGGTCGGCATGTAACACATATTACCGCCTACAAGACTGCATGAATACCTCACGCACTGCATCAAACGCAGTGCCTTCAGCAGCGGTCAGCGTGAAACGCATAGCGCCTACAAGAATGCGTGAATACTTCACGCATTGCGCCAAGCATAGTGCGGTCAGCTGGAAACGCATAGCGCCTACAAGACTGCATGAATACTTCACGCATTGCGTCAAACAGTGCGGTCTGTGCGGAGCGGCGGCGGAAGTTAAAATTATTAAACCATACATTTATTTGTTTTATCATAATTTTTTCGTTCCTTCTCTATAAATGGGAGGCCTTGTCTACACAGAGATAGGTTTACGGAACTTAACTTTTGCGCAAAGTTCCGTGAACTTTTGCTACGGTTGTTGACAGGGCTTTCCCAAAAAATGTGTCCAACACGAGTAAACGCGTTTCATGCATCCCTTCCCCTCCGGCACGTTCACTTGATGGTTTTTATTGACGGTTCAAAACAGATGAGAAGGGGGCGGCAAAATACAGGCGGCTCATGGGCGGCAAGTAGGTAAATCCGGCCCTGAACTAAATAAAAGAGTACTATAAACTCGCTACCCGTATTTCTCTTTTGCTGACACTCGTTGAGCGAATTTTTATGATCAAACATGATAATTTTTAGGAAATTGATGAAATACAATGTAAGGCCGATTTGGGGTGAATTTGTCAATCAGACGATCAAAGTTGAAAATGGATGCAGCAACTAACTTAGAAAGAAATCTGGAAGGCCAAGAATTCGACGAAAATGAAACTTCATAAAGACAGTCGACTGAATAGGCGAGAAAAAATGGAATTCGTACCTAGCACTAGATTTTTTTTATCGAATTGATATCCATGCACCACAAGTCAAAAAGACTACGGGCAGTTGTGAAACACGGTTGTTTTAGGTATGCCGGAGAATGGATAACGATCGTTGTCATCAATGGCTTTTTTTTTTTTTTTTTTTTTTTTTTTTTTTTTTTTTTTTTTTTTTTTTTTTTAAACATATTTTTTTGGTATTTCACATGGTGGAACTACAATTTGACAGAATTGCAGCCGGGGGCCTATGTGTTTACATTCTAAATTTAAAGCCTACTATATTGTGGTGTTTTATTGGTTAGTTCCTCCATTATCCCCTTAAATGTTATCGTCGTTGCCAAGTCATCAATGGCATTGGTATTTTTTTTTTTTTTTTTTTTTTTCAATTTGAGTTTACTTATGCAGATCAATTCAAGATTTTCAATGGATGTAATTCGACCGTTTCACACCAGACCCCGAAAAAGTTGGATTCGATGAACAAAAATAAATGAGCGACCATCAAAGATGACACGGTGTCATGACGTATTCAATCAAGGAAATTAGTTTGATAGCGATTTGCAATGCAAGCATATAACTCGCAGAGAGTAGCGTCTGTTCGGCGCACAGTGGATCGGGTCAATTAGAGAGGTCGGATGTGAAATTTTTGACCAGAACTGCAAATTTTAACGTTTATTTCGTCACATTTTAAACTTCAAGGGGTGCACTTAGAAGAAAATTTTACGCGGAAGCCTATGAAACCACTTTTGGAGCCTTAAGGTTTGTATAAACGAGTTATAAGCGTTTAAAGTTCCCAAATTTTATCCGACCTCCCCAACTGACTCGATCCGCTGTGCGGCGCATACCCTTTTTTAATCTATTTGAAAGATAATCCTTAAAAACTAGAGCATGCATTTTCTCAAAAGCGAAACTGAGTTCAAAGAATGGTTTGACAGACTAACGAGCTTAGAAGGGACGTTCATGGTGGGTTTTTACTTTCCCGTGAAAATTGGATGCAAAGGCTCCGTCATTGTGACTAACGGACGGAAAAATTCGCTGAAAGGTCCGACTAAGGGTTGAAATTCATTAGCGAAAGGCTAAACTCGTTACGGAGCATATTATTACTCCTCAATACCGACTCCGTAACTTGCGGTAACATAGGAACAGGACATCTCGCTCGGTATCGGGAACATTTCCTCGATGGCGCTCCCTAAATGTTTTCCGAGAATTCTCGTCCCTCCTGCCCTACTTCCTAGGTTTTGGCTCCGCGCGTGGACACTCTTGTTTGAGGGAGAATAATTTCCAAGAATTTACACTGAAAAAAACCCGCTTCAAGTATAAAAACCGTAAAGAGAAGTTCAATTGTGACACAGCTTGACTCTTGTAACGAAAAAGGAGTGACCCTTGTCCTCGATGTTTTTCTACCCTTTTTCGCGTGGCGTACTCGCACTGCATTTTTCAGTTAGGCACCTCTGCTTCTGGCTGGAGACTCCCTTTTCCAATGTAGTGGCGATTTTGCAAGTGGGCTACATTGTTTTCCCTCTATTTAAATCCATGAAAAATATCGATTTTAGGTGAGGCAGGCTGCCTTACCAAGAATTAATTGTTATACATTAATTGAAAACAGAAAAAAAAACAGATTTATTGTTAAATTTTAAGAATTGACACTGCCTTTAGGTGACTTTAAGCATCGAAATTTAAACCGCGATATTTTCTACCCTGATTGGGGGTTTTCGCTACGACGGAAGATTGGAGTTTTCATCGGAGGGCCTATTTGGAGAAGCACTTACATTTTGATAACTAAACTCGAAAAAAGCATGTCGTTGATTGTGACGTTGTACATTGTCGTTTATATTATATTCTGTACATAGAAAACTCACAGACATATTTTCTTGAATTTTTTTTTTTTTTCATTTTTTTCAATCATTCAGAAATATCCGTAAAAAATCAGACTGAGATATTTTGACCAGTTTTGTTCCCAAATCTAACATAATCGGGCATTTTAAAACGTTGCAATGAGAATACTCGGAAATATTTAAACGTTGCATTTCTAAACTTCAACCATCGATATAGTATAATTGGACTGCATTTTGCAATTTGGAACTATAAATTCTGGCTCATCTGAAAAAACACTAATGTGCATAGGGAAACTAATGGCACATACGTTGTTTTTAAGTCGGACCAGAATGTATAGCTCCAAATTGCACAATGCAGTCCAATTGCAGTTAGTGGTCCAGTACAAGAGTTGATTTCTTTGATAAAACTTCCGAAAAAGGATCTCAACTCGTAGCGTAAGACCTCTTCACAAGATGCTACTGTTAACAAACCAAATATCAACACTTTCAAATGAGCTGCCCCCCCTTTTTACGCACCCCGGGATGCCTCCCCAAGGGGGGGGGGGGGGGTGCCCATATCGGTATTCATGAATCCCACGATTAAGGATCTCCGAACCGCGCGGAATGCGCGCGGCATTCGGAGCACGGCGCCGAATCGAGATAAGCGATTTTATCTCTTTAATCGTCGATACGGAATCGTAAAAAACTAGGATGGCTCGGTAAATTATTTCGAACGACACCTTTTAGCGACACGGTCGGGAACTATCCGAGACGGCGCGGGATGAACGGAGATGCGGGGAAAGGGATTACAAGGGCCCAGGAAACAAAGCGGAGTTGGTGCCGGGAAACAACACGGCTCTCATCCCATTCTAACCTAAAAATCCAGACAAGGCGACGGGCCTCGCTTCTAGGATCATAGCCGCATCCCCACTTGAGCCCTGGAAGACACGGCGTTAAATGGACGCCGAGGCTCATCACGAGGTGTAGTTACGGGTTTGTGTTTGTGGAGCGACGAAAGAGAGGAGCGAAAAGACTCCCGTGAGGCTCATTCCGGGAGCTTTACCGGTTTAAAGCTCTAAAGACTACACGTTTCGAGAGAGAGCATGCATTTAAGCTCATCCGAGAGCGCTCTAGGTGTAAATTCCGAGCTGTATCTCCTCTAAATATTGCGCGCAAGTAATTCTCCTTCCGGACGGCGGCCTCCGAGCAAGCGTTTCAGATTAGGATCAACTCTCGGAAAAAATTGATGAGCTTGAGGTCGGTCCGACTCGGCCGCGTTGTATGCATCATTAGGGTTCTCGGTTTGTGTTCAATGCGGGAATTCGACTGCGATGCGGAGAGTGAAAAAATAAAATCTCACCGTCTGCTGGGGACTGGACCTCAGGCCACAGGAACTCGAAGTTGAGTTCCTCATGATCCGAAGGGATGACAGGTTTTCTAGGATTTCAATATTCCATCAAGCGGCAATGACTACACCAGGAATTTCAAAGGCAAATTTCCTGACTTCCCCATGAAATTTCAATTTTTTCTTTGGCACAATTTCGTATGTAAATGCTTTAAAAAAATCGTAGTCTCTTGAAATTGAAAATATGAGGAAGTACATAGTTGAGATGCTAATAGTCCTACAGAATAACAAGTTTTCTGGAGTTCCATAATTTCCTGACTTATTCATGACCACACAAAGCATTTGGAAGGCAAATTTCCTGACTTTTCCGTGAATGTTCAATGTTTTCTTTGGCATGGTTCCTCATGTAATTGCTTTTCAAACTAACTAACAAACAAACAAACAAACAAACAAACAAACCAAACAAACAAAAAAAAACAAAAAACAAAAAACAAACGAAAAATTACCGTGAAGTCTTTTGAAATCAAAAATACAAGTATTGAATATTTCGTCCTGAAAAAAAAGTCAAAGTCCCACAACAGCATTCACTGACTTTTTTGCGTTGGGCAAAATTCCCTGACCTTTCCAGGTTTTAAACTACTTCATTAGAAACTTGTTCCGCGTGTCCACCCTTGCCACAAAAATAGTCAGGAGGAATTTCGTAACTACTGTGATATTTACTATCGTAAAATTCTGCAAATATATGGTTTTTCGTAAAATATTACAACCTCGGTTGAAGCGTAAATTGTGGTTTCATAATAAGTGTTCCTAAACCTGAGAGTCTTTTCAAAGGACCCTGGGGTCGTCAAAGGAGGGCCGGCAAGCGAGAAGGATTTTTTAATAATTACGTTGTATGGGTTGACAGGCTGTCTTGTAATTTCTTCTCAAAGGATCACACGACCGACGCAGAGGGCGTACTCGGTTGCCGCCTGCTCTTTTCAAGAACTCAATTAAAGTTTGACAAGTGAGGATTCTAAGGATTCCACATTGAACAGCGTTCCGGACGTATTATAAAAATGTACAGAAAATCTACGTTGAAAAAAGTAAACTTTGAAAACCATTCGGGGGTCAAAGATTCGTGCTTCAGTAAACAGACCCCGAATATTTAAAAAAGAAAAAAAAAGACCTTAGGTCTGGGTCCGACATCATGGGAGAATGCAAAAGTGTATGTTCTTCGGAAAATACACTAAAAAATTTAAGATCCATTAATCGAAAGCTCAGACAGAGATACCACCTTTTGACGCCATTTCATTTTTTATCAAGAAAAAAATGTAAGTAACTAGATTCTTGCGTTGCAAATCTTTCTTTCGCAACTTTTCATTTTTACTCGAGAACTTTTGGACGTTTTTAACTTGTAAATTCATGTATTCTGCAAATTGAAACCAAATTCAACCAGCATTTTTGACAAACATTGTCTTTTTTTTTCTCCGTCCCAAATCGAGAAAAATTGACACGGATAGCATGGACTAAATTTTTCGGGTCAAAATGGAAATTTCGCCGATAGGGTCGGAACCAAGTAAGCTCGCTTGGAATTGACCCTTGACCGATTTCTGTATCGAATGTGAGGTTTTTTTCCAAACACTATTCTGCTTTCATTTCTCTTAATTTTGCCGATTTTTGGGTTTAGAATGATTCTTTAGACTCATGCGCAGGGGCTATCGTCCTTTTTTTTGCTGAAAATTCAAAATCTGCCGAGATTTTTTATCTAAAAGATAAAAAAAAGCGACAAAAATGTATCCAAAAATGGTTTGCAGGGGGCGAGTCTATGGTA
The DNA here is from genome assembly GCF_918797505.1 of Bemisia tabaci. Classification (NCBI taxonomy): domain Eukaryota; kingdom Metazoa; phylum Arthropoda; class Insecta; order Hemiptera; family Aleyrodidae; genus Bemisia; species Bemisia tabaci. The sequence goes on from NC_092795.1 coordinate 55,602,568, forward strand.
CGTGTACACGTAAAATTGCGAAAAATCAAAATCTTGACTGATCCTTTTTTCGAAATACGCGATTTGAGATTTTCATAGTAAATGCAACTTTTCCACTGATTTTGATCCGATTTTTTATTTATTTGTACATTGAATCGGTGTTGATCGGTTAACGTTTTCATTTTTCGTTCGATTCATGTCGATCATACATACCCTCTCGTTACACGCACACTTCCTTTCATACCCTTTTTTTTTAACTGAAAAATTCGTCTTCAGCTGCGTCTGCGGCAATTGTTGTTACGAATATGTTGTGCGTGCCGGTTTCAGGTCATTACATACACGAATCTCTGAAGGCGTTTTATGTGCGAGAGCAATTCGCCTTCAGCTGCGTCTGCAGCAATTGTTGTTACGAATATGTTGTGCGTGTTGGTTTCAGGTCATTACATACTCGACTCTCTGAAGGCGTTTTATGTGCGCAAGTGGCGTACCCTGTTGGAGAACTGGCGAATTGCTCTCGCACACAAAACGCCTTCAAAGAGTCGAGTATGTAACTACCTGAAACCAGCACGCACCGCATACTCGTAACAACAATTGCCGCAGACGCAGCAGAAGGCGAATTTTTCGGTTAAAAAAAAGAGTATGAAAGGAAGTGTGCGTGTAAAGAGAGGGCATGTATTCGATCGACTTGATTCGAACAAAAAATAAAAACGTGAACCGATCAACACCGATTCAATGTACAAATAAATAAAAAGTGGATCAAGATCAGTAGAAAAGTTGCATTTACTATGAAAATTTCAAAGCGCGTATTTCGAAAATAGCACTAGCCAAGATTTTGATTTTTCGCGATTTTAAGTGTGCACGTACCATGGACTCACCCCGAGCAAACCATTTTTGGGTACATTTTTGTCGCAATTTTTTTTTTTTTTGCTTCAAAACCACTGTGCCGGGACTCATGCGGAATTTGAGATACACCTTACGCCATAGGAGCAACGGGACAGTTCAGGAACTCATTAGACCATTTGCTAAACGTGGCTCATACAGGAGTCCACTAAGCCCTCTCGTCCCCACGCTCCTGATCACTGCGTCGGCGTCACGAAGAACAATGGGCCTTGGGTCCCAACGCGGCCGATACCCGTACCCCAATTACTCACGCTTCATTAACCATTTCACCGTCACGCTAGGATTCATCCAATTTTCAAAAAAAATTGTTTCGCATGTATTTAGCAATTTTTTCCTTACTCTCCGTTAAAACACAAATAAAAAGAGACCTCATTCATAAAAATCGGCCGAATAGAAGAGAAGTTACAGTAATCGAAATCCGAAGAAATCAACAAAACCTCGACTCCTCGATACGAAAAATAAAATGAAGGGGAAAAAAAGAAAGTATAAATTACAATTAAATATAATTGACCTCAAAATTTGACAAACAATTCATTTATATACCTAACGCTGAAAAAACTGGGAGAAATTACAAAAAATTTGCCTCTTGCAAGGGGCTTCTTTGTAAGAATTTTGACCTGAAGACAACGGTCGAATAACAGCAGTACTCCATACAATACACGGTGTGCCTGAACGAGTTAAACATTTTTCATACGTCCAAATCGAAAAATCTTTATATTTTTAACTACAATGTTTCTTGAATCGTTTAAGCAAAAAAAAAAAAAAAAAAAAATTCCGTCGAGATTCTGGAACGCAAAGGCGCTTTAAAAGTATTCTGGGGCTATAATAGCTAAATCACCGGTAGTAAATTCGTTATATTATTAAAAAGAAATTGACTCCATAGTTTAATTCCTTAGTTTCTTGAATACGATTATTTTAAGCACTTAAACATTTATACCACCAATTTTAGCCATGGGGTGATTTCCTGAGAGCCGATAATATCACGAATTTCTCATAGAACCCCTCAACAGTGGCTTGCTTTTTTGGCAGCCGATTCGGCCATCGAACCGGAGTTTAAATGGAAGCTGATAATAACCCAAAGCTCTGAGAAAAATTTTGAGATGAGTATAGGATTTTTCGTCTGCGTGAAGAAAGTGTGTGGAAAATCCATGGAATGAAATTGCTTTGCTCTCCGCCAAAAAGTAAAATGGGAGCGGAGATTTTTGAATACCGCAAACGATGTACGTGGCTTAGGAGTTCATCGTCAAAACCACTGTGCCGGGACTCATGCGGAATTTGAGATACACCCTTACGCCATAAGAGCAACGAATTGGACCAAGTTCAGCAGGAACTTACCAGTTACCTTGCCGCATTTTGAAAAGAGAAGAGTTTGAAGTAGTTTAATACAATTAGTCTTGCATCGTGTCCTGGCTAAAATTCAAAGTCGATAAAACATTTTTAAGCCTAAAAGCCCGTTAAACTTCACATTTAACATTACCTAAGTTTTATGAATAAACGAAACTTCAAACCTGAAACCTGGTTCAAACTGAAAGCGACTAGATGTATCTCTATTAAACGTGGCCGATTTTATGCGTAACGGCAAAACATGGGCTGCCAACAAGTAACCTCTCTGTCACAACGAAAATTGGATGGTAAATGTTTTTCTTTTTTTTTTTCGATTTCATGGATTAAAAATATGGAAAAACGACGCACACAAAGTGAAAATTTGTTCAACTCTCATAGTTATCGCAGGTTGACATTAAAATCGATCTGCGTAGTAATGAACCCAAATAGACGGTAAAACTACGGGGCCACGTATCTCAGTTTGCAACGATGCAGACTTCCTGTCATACATTATTTTATCATGAAAACCATTCAACGTCAATTTTTTAAAACCCCGGGATTTTTCGTCTGCGTGAAGAAAAGTGTGTGGAAAATCCATGGAATGAAATTGCTTTGCTCTCCGCCAAAAAGTAAAATGGGAGCGGAGATTTTTGAATACCGCAAACGATGTACGTGGCTTAGGAGTTCATCGTCAAAATGTTCCTCCCCAGCCCATAATCCAGGGCCGGATTTAGGGGGTGGTCACATGGGCCGCGGCCCATGGCGGCAATTTTTGCAAATTTTCAAATTGAGGTATTAAAAAAAAACGAATTCAGAAAAAAAATTAAAAACGAGAAAAGGCGACAAAATCTCTCATCTCCTGAGAGTTAAAGTATACATATAGTAATGAATTTTTTGCGTTGAATTTGTTCGTCTTTCAGCGATACAAGAGACAGCGCCTTTCATTGGTATAGTCGAGAGAGAAACCAAACACGCAGTTTGGCCTGGAGCGGCGCGGCGCAAAGAGCAATGATGACGAGGATTTGAGTTGAAAAGGAGAAGCCCTTCGCGCGCCGCGCCAGTCAGCATGAAACACATTTAGCGCCTACAAGACTCCTCGAATACTTTACGCATTGCGTCAAACGCAGTGCGGTCAGCAGCGGTTGGCGTGAGACTCATAGCGCCTACAAGACTGCATGAATACTTAATGCATTTCGTCAAAAACAGTGCGGTTAGCGCGGTGGCGGAAATTAAAATTATTAAACCACATTCAGATTTATTCTTTCATAATTTTTTCGTTCATTTCTTATAAATGGAAGGCCTGGACCACACAGAGGTAGGTTTACGGAACTTAACTTTCGCGCTATGTTCCGTGAACTTTGGCAAGTGTTGACAGGGCTTTCGTAAAAAAATGTGCCCAACACGAATAAACACGTCTTATGCACCCCTCCTACTCCGGCTTGTTCACTTGATGGTTTATTGTATTGATATTTCAAAACGAATGAAAAGGGGGCGGCAAGGTACAACAATATTTTTTTTTGTAAAAGAGTAGAGTGCTTGAGTATATTTTTCAGTCACAAAATATAGTTACGTTATCTTGTCTACGAGACGACGGTCAATCGCATTGATCGTTTCATGTTTTTTTCAGAAACTCCATGCACGGAAAAAAGTGATAGGTGTTATATCCTAAAATTGTGATACTACCCCAATTTGCTGAATGACATGGACATTTCCGATAAATTGGACGTATTTATGCTAAAAGGAACTATGTGCATAGAGTTTGTGTGTGACATAGTTCCTTTTATCATAAATACGCCCAATTGTGGTGGTACCGCAACTCAAATTGGAGTACTACCGTAAATAAATTGGGTTAGTAACCTAATATATTGGGGAACTACCACAATTGACTGGAGTAATTGGAAATTTTCAAATCACCCAACGAACCACTGCTCTTTTTTCCATGTCGTTTTCGGCGATGATATCCCCAGAATGTCCTCATTCACCTCGTAAAAAAATTCAATTAAAAAATTAAGATTGCCGGCCTGTAAAAACACGACATGAGCAGAAATTTTAAGTCGACGCATCTGAGATGCTCGATTTTCCGGTTTGCATTGAGGAGAATCAAGCTGGTATCCTGGATGACAGTTGGAGCCGAGCAAAGGATATTGAAGCATGTCTAATATAATCGTGGGATCTTGACAGTTAAGATATGTAAAATCATGTAAATTAAAATCGATACTCAAAGCACGAGCACCGCCACGGAGATGAAGAGGTGCAGATGAAGAGGGTAGAGGTTTTACGCTTGTCAGCCGCTTGACACTCAAGTGCCAAATATTCATCGAACCCACGACCTTTATCGGGGCAGGGTCAGCTTCAAGTTTTTTTGAGCGTCGTAAGGTTTTGTGCCAAGACCGCGCACCGTTGAATCCCTCTGCCATCTATCAGCATCATATTATTTATCAACTCTAAATTTCATTTTTGTTGGTTCAAACCTTGTCACGTGATAAGATTTTTAAATAAGATCCCTTCCCACTCAACCCGTGCTTTTTCATATATTGTGCGCTAGAGTAGGTACCTATATGAGGACTTATATGTAACAATGGCGGATGTGAAAAGTTACCTTTTCGAAACAAGTTCAAAAAACTGTTTTGGCTTCGAGAAAATTTGAGAAAGTACTTGAGATGTGATCTTTGAGATCTGTACATTATATCAGAGCCGAACATATTAGATTTTTGTGTGACCAAAACAGTTTTTTAGGCGCGTTTCGGAAAGGTAATTTTTTACATCCGCCATTGTTACATATCGGGCCTCATATACGAAGAGTATCGACAAGTCAAAATATAGAGATTTTAGGGCTCACAAGGGCAGTCAACCTTCAAACACAAAAAATGTCACTGCCGATCTTCAGATTTCAATATTTAACCAAGATGACCAAGAATTTTCATAAATGAGCATTCTCTCGCAAAAATGAGAGAATTGACGCAAATGCTAAGTCAAATACGTGCTTTGCAAAAGATGGGTCGTAAAAATTGTATAATAATAAATCACTCTGAAATTTGAACTCATAAGTTGGCTGCCCTTTTTGGTCTTGAAAGCTCTATGACCTAACTTTCTGTTTTTGTGTGTTTACTGAATCGTCTCTGTCAGAGATTGCTAAGTGCTACGTAGTGGCATGTCTCATAATCAGAAATCTAGAAGCTACTGAAACACCGAAAAAAAAGTGAAGTTGATTCAACATTTTGGATGTAAAAAAAGTATGCGAAAACTCGTAAATTGCTGGATTACCCATCACAGTAGTTAGATTTACATCTTGGTATTGCTAGAGTAACTTCTACGTATATTGGGTAATTCAGCATTTTTTATGTTCTCCCACACTATTTTCATATCCAGAATGTTAAATAACTTCACTTGTTTTTCGGTGATCTCTTTTTCTCTGTGCACATTGAGGTCAAGTAAAAGCAAGGTAGGTGGATTATACTGCCATGCTAAGGAAGAACGGCGTATGAACCTTCGTGCGTTGCCAAATTTCTTTTGATAAAATACGAATTTTCAGGAAAACCTGTGAAAATTTCCCGCTCAAATTTATAGAGAATTTTCTTCGCAATGCGATCTAAATTTTAAGAAAATTTCGAGTAGAAATATGCATGATTTGTCTCAAAAATCATTATTGGAAGAGGGGTAATTTGGCAAATCTCGGATGTTCATACGGCGTTTTTCCTTAGCACGGCAGTATAGTCGATCGCATGACACCGGTTAGATTCGCTGTCCGTGCGAATTCGCGGATATCGTTGCTTAGCACGCGGGCGAGGGCGAGATGGCAGCCCGAAGATCCATCAACTCGACAACCTCGTCGAAAAGTGCGTTGAATACTCCCATTCCCCGGCTCCCATTTGGACGTATTTCTATCAAACGGAACTATGTGCATTAAGGCATGAGCCCTGAGACCCATAAGAATATACGCATAAGAGGGCTCATGTCATAATGCACGTAGTTCCGTTTGATAGAAATACGTCCATTTGGTGCTAAGTTCGAGTCCCATGGTGGAAAAACAGCGCTTTCGCGGGTCTGTGTGAGTGTGTTTTCACTCGAGTGCGGGTGACAGGAAACGCGTGGTCCCTCCCGGATAGTGTTGAGCCTCGCTCCTGTTTTTTACAAATCAACGTTGTCACAGTGGACCGAAGAATCCGAAACAAAAGAGCCCGGAGCGCACTACTGCTGTATCGTTGAAGAAAACAGTAACTCCAAAGTTTTCGAAATCGGATTTCCTTCAAAATACGTTCGATCCAGTTTCAAATTGATTCCGCGAAAATAGCAACGTTCACTGGAAAAAAGCCGCCTGGATCTAGGGTCCAGACTCTTAAAAACATTGACAAGAAAAAATACTCTTGATTCAATCGGGTTTTTGCTTGAATCAAAAGGGAATCCGCGTAAATCAAGAGGCCTCGCTCTTCCATTCAAGGAAAAATCCGATTAAACCAAGAGTATTTTTTCTTGTCGATGTTATTAAGAGTCCGGGATCTAAATCCAAGCGATTTTTTTTTACAGTTTTCGTCTTATGAACACAAAAATAAGAGCTATCAGATAGAAGTGCGTGAATAAAATTGGACATCATTTCAGACAAAATAGGAAAGGGCGCACATTATTCTGAAAGATAGCTGCTGTAATAAGTCAAATGATACTCTTTTCAGCCGATTTCTAAGTTTGAAATTTATTTGATGCAAGTCCAAAAATTGTCGCCAAAGAAGCATGCACAAAAACTGGCACTTACTTCTGTCCTGCCTAAGGTTGCATGGCTCACAAAATCGTGTTTCGATTGCTACGTCCTGAGAGAGAGGCTGACAAAAATGAGAAAACTTGTCGAAACGACAGTTTCTACGTCCACTATTGGCGAAAAAACGTCTTTCAAAAAACACGGTAATTGAAATTCTCTATTGCTCTTATGTGAGTGTACCATGGTTTCTCCCTCTTTTGATTCATTAGCGCTTTACACTATTTTCGATTGATTGTCCCACGTATAATTGTAAAGAAACTCAGGGTGAAGATGTCATAGTATGCAACCACGATAAACGATGTCAATCGCCGTGTTTCTCGAATACATCTGTTCAAATTGAAGAGGGAAAAATTACTTTTGGAAATTTTATTATGTTTATCTGATACCATATCGCGGTTCTATAACCCTTAAAAAGAATTGACAATAAGCATATGATTATTTTTTTGCGATTTTCGGAATCTCGAATTAGATCCGTGATGGAAACTGATTCCCCTGTAGATTACCGTAGAGTACATATATGTCGCAGGCAATTAGTCAAATCAGGCATTTAGTCAAATGCCTAGGCAAATAGTCAAGAAATGTAAGAAACTAACGAAGTTTACTATTTGCCTAGGCATTTGACTAAATGCCTAGGCGCTTGATTAAATGCCTAGGCATTTTATTAAATGCCTGAGCATTTGACAAAATGCCGAGAGGTGATCAGGCACATAGTCAAATGAACGGACCGGGGCTAGAGGTGCTTCCATCGCATTTTGAACCGATCACCGTACACGGCTCTGTTTGGTTTCGGAACCGAAAATGGGTTTTGGAAGCACCAATATACCATCCTCCATTCTTGCTAAATTAACGACTGAAGAAGATTTTGAAAACTTGCAGAACAAAGGGAATGAAGAAAGAAAACGCTCTAGGGATTCAAATGAGCCGGAACCATCGGATGCACCTGTAGAAAAAGCTGCTAGATTGGAAGATGACATAAATGATGTCCCTTGCTGTAACTGTCAGACAGGTGGTAAAACTGAACAGTGTTCGACATGTCCTAATGTCTGCCATGCACAATGTGGGCAAACTACCCTCGAAGACGGGCAAACATCCCTTACCTTCCTTTGTAACTTATGCCAGAATGAAATAGTAATTCGTCAGACACGTTCTGAAACTCATGAAAGGCAAAAAGATGCAGCAGCTGGCATGGCAGAATCAAGTAAAAAACTGTTTGATGATTTACAAATAGAAGACAAAGTTATTTTAGCCGTCCCAAAAGTCGATAGAGGGCCGCTTGATCATCAGAATGTACAAGGTTTCGTAACAGATATTCGTAACGGAGTTTACCAAGTCGGAACTATTGGTGGAATCATAAAAAAATTGGTGCGCCAGACCTGACCTTCGACGAATCGACTGTGTTGATTTCGACTTTTCACAAATTCCGCGAGAAAAATTCATATCGATCCGTGAGGCGGTTGCAGCCGGCTCTATGTTTGGCGGCCAAGGTGTTATGAAGTGTTCCTGTGAGCCAAGCAATTTGACTATTTGCCTGATTTTTAACGAGTTTCACTATTTGCCTAAAGGCCATACGGCATTTAGTCAAATGCCTAGGCACTTTATCAACTGCCTAGGCGAATAGCCAAAGTGGGTTTTCGGTAAAATTTGACTATTTGCCTAGGCATTTGACTAAATGCCTGATTTGACTAATTGCCTGCGACATATATAGGGATAGTATGGACGATGGACAAGTCGGTAATTCTGATGTTAGGTCATGGAGCTTTTAGGGCCCAACAAGGCAGCCAACCTAGAAATTCAATTTTTCCAGAGTGACTGATTATTACAATTGTTACGACCCGTCGTTTTTAAAGCACGCATTCGACTTTGTTTTTGCATAAATTTACTCAATTTAATACATAAATTTACTCAGGCCATCTTGGTTTGATACTGGAATCTGAAGATTGGCAGTGGAATTTTTTTGTTAGAGGGTTGGCTGCCCTTCTCGGCCAAAAGAGCTCCATATTTCGACACGTTAGTGCTCTCCCCGTATAGGTCAGTGGCGTGGCGTGAAGGATCGACTATCGATATTTCCCCATTTAAACCTGTGGTAAAGAATCGATTATTAAGGTGCTCGTTGCGAACACCCTGTTTATCGATCATTTCCCATAGGTTCAAACAGCAGATCAATCGATATATCGCAAAACACGCCACGCCACTGGTATAGGTGCTCTAGACTACCCTCGGCATCACTTATTCATGACGCGATGTAATTGTTCTCGGGAGAGCTGGCAGCGTGGTTCCAAATGATATTGTGTTGTCGGGGGCATAAATAAGAATGGCTGGATGTGGATGTGATTGCTATCGGTGGATATAAAAGCTTCCAAGCTATATCGCTGGCTGGGAGGGGGGAGGGGGGCTGTAAAGTGAAAATGGATCAGATCGAGACTCAAGCGGGAAGTATCGCGATGTTTGGGAGAAGCTGAGCCGTGCTCTTTTGCCAAGTTTAAACATTCGCACCTAGACTCGTCGTGTTCATTTTCCTGTCCGAAATAGGAGCTCCGTAGGACATTCCAAGGGTTGTCAGACTGTCGCTGATAAGATAAGAATCTTCCGGACTATTGATGAATGATTCCGGTAAAATTTTGGGAATGTTGTATCCATTCGCATGTGCTTTAAGGCCACGGAGGAATAGCACATCTCCTTTGAGAAATAGATTTTATCGAAGGAAATTTGTCAACATTTGAATGCTTATACAGCATGGTTCCTCAGCATGGCAATATGGCCGTCCATCTGATCCCCCCTTCTCCTCCCCCGAGGTAAGGATATCAACTGGTACATTAATCGTCCTCAAACGAAGCCAGATGACGGAGCCTCACTCACAAACTTGTAATTATTTGATACATGGTTTTATTTGAAATTTCTGTTTACTTCATGACGTAGTGCGAACAGTGAATTTTCTATAATGCCTAATTCCTCACCCTGTTTAGTTGTGAATAATAACTTTAATAATAGTACGAGGAAAGTTTCCTAAAATGTTCAAAGGAATCCGCACAAATGTTCTCCTGTAATTAATGAAATTGCCCAGTTGAATTGAGCAATAGCTGATGAAGCTTGGTTCCTTTCTGCTGAACGTGGTCCAATTAGCACAGTTTCATGAATTTTCTAGAATGCCTAATTCCTCACGCTGTTCAGTTGTGAATTAATGACTTTAGATGGAAGGAAGCCCAATAAACTTGGAGTTCTTGCGTGATAATTAGGTTAATATACCATAATTACGAGGGTCTCGGTACCATCAAATGAGACGACCAGTTCAACCGGGTCCCCCCGCGGGCACCTTGTTGGTAACTCAATGACGTGGGCCGCAACCTTGTCCGATCATATTTTCCGGATCCGAGACAACGGGCACAGTAAAATACGTCCAATGTGATTGGCTGTGGCAGGGGGCCCATGGCGGGGACGAAGGAGGAGGATGATGGATGACCACGCACTGCTGCCCCATACCCCGCCCCTCGCCTGCCCCTTCATCTTGAACGCCCCCTCCTCAAGCTCCACTCGGCGGTGTCTTAATCCGATCTGAAGTCGCCGGGCGGCACTGCCGAAGTCACTTTGACTCAGGCAACGGGACGCGGGGACGGGACGCGAGCCGGGACTCAGGAGGGGTTCTAAGGGGAAAAAACCAAGACGGATTTTATTATTTTGGATTTATGGTCATTAGTCCATGGAAAACTAACCGCAGTGCAGAGAGAGACTTTAGATTGAGATTTTAGGAAAACAAGTTATCGCTGTAGACGAATAGAGAGGGATATGGGTAAACAAGGCTAAAATGAATCAGTGAGTTCGAAAACACACCAACTCGGGGAAAAAAAATTGTCCAGGAAACACTTAAAACTGCGCAGCGGGCGAAGAAGTTAGTTTAAGAAAACCCTTTTTGGTGTCAAAGGACAAGTACTTAGAGACATAGTAAAACGCCGAGTTAAAATCGATACACCATGTTTGATGACAGAGAATTAAGCGTTAAAAAATTTCTGAGTTAGTGTGTTTTCGTTCTCCTCGACTTTTAGATACTGATTTTTCATAGTTTGCCCTGAAAAATGTATATTTTTCGACCTGAATAACTCTTGAATATTTATATTACTTGTTGGTACAAAGTATACTGAACCGAAAAAAGAAAACCGCAACATCGGATCGTCACCCGTTTCCCTTAAAATGGCCAAAAATTAGTATTTCCAATGAAATACTTCGATTTTTCCCTTTTCCCGTCGCTGTTTCGAGCATTCCGATTGCAATTTCGAAATTTCCTTTTGCGTGCAGATGATTCTATCCATAAATGTTACTAGACCGTAAATAAGTGAAAATCGAAAAAAACCCGAGTTGGTGTTTTCGAACTCACTGATTAAACACTCAAAGACAGGACGTTTCGAGCTGTTAGCAACTCAGCTGCAAAAACAGGACAAAATACGGAAAAAAAAAATAAATAAAAAATTGAGTGGCGACCTGACCCCAGCCGTTATCGCGTAACCACTGGAATTCAGCACAAAACATCTGAGGTAGACATTCATCCATCAATCGTTTCGCAACTGTCGTAATTTCGTAAATTTATGTTTTCCTTTGACCAAATCGGCACCAACTTTATTTAAAAAGTTTCTCTTTAAATTTTTACCTCACGCATGATTAAACTTTATACATTTCATTTCCATTCACTATCACTAATACCTACGTAAAATGATCTAAAAAGTTATCACGCACAGAAAACCACATGGTATCGTGTAGTCAACCGACCCAGCCGACATTCCCAGTTTTGGACGCTGTGCCCCTAAAAGAAATGAAGAAGCTAAATTATGTTGAAACAGACAGGGGCAGGACGTATTCTGTACGTAACATAATTTCTCAGGAAAGAGGGAGAAAATATTTCCAAGATAGCATCTCTAAGAAGAAAATGTGTGCTTTAAATTAGCTTTCCTCTTTCCGTCGAGAAAATCTTGTTTAAGTGCAAGAGCAAAAGCAGTGCTTGTTTGAGCAAGAACACAATGCATCTTAGCTGTATGATACTATTTCAATGAGGATTTATCTGGTTCTTGTGAGAGCTACGCTGCGGCTCTCGTCCGCTCGGAAGTAATTGGAGTTACGTTTACCGTTATTACCTCTAAGGTACAAGGAAAACAGACACTCGGCTTTCGTCCGGTCATTGTTGGAACATTTGGAAGTTTTTCTTGTCAAATGATGCAGAATTGACTCCTCTAAGCTGTGCTATAGTTACTTCATTTTTATTTTTTATACGTAAAGAGCCATTTTGTTTTAATCCAATGACACACATAGTGTCTGCGGGTTAACCCACCAAACCGCGAAAGCTCTTTCTACGGATTAAGTAATGACTTTTCCGCTTGTAAAGTTTTCTCCTAAAGTGCTTTGGTCGTAGCGACGTCCCTCGTTCAAGTGTACGGGCTCTTATGAGGCCAGTGCATGAGAGCCTCAGGTATACAGGTCTTCAAATACACCATTAAAAAAGAATTAGACATTAAATTGAACAAATATTGTCAGGGATTTTTTTTCGGATGACTACTCTTGGAAATTCCAAGCGGAGTCAAATTAGTCTCTTTATTTCTCGCGAGGGACTTATTAAGCCGATACTTAAGAGCTTTAGAATGTATCCACACATCCTAAAAAAAGAATCAGACGTCATACATATTAAAAATGGAAAGAAAAACATCGAATGTCAGCATAGGCAAAGGTAGAAAAGACATACTCGGCTATGTACTTTGGTCTCGTTTTTAAAGTTTCCTGCCAAATTTGAGGTACACAAGTGACAGCATAGAGCGGAGCATTGCGAGTTTACGCCTCACGCCATCGCGCCTTCAATTTGGCAGATGCAATACGGACATCCGTCAAGCACGAATAGATGTATCTCTGCGCCGTCATCAACGCGCATTTTTTCCCGTGCCCTATATCTATACTGTGTCGGTTCCGTTCATATTTTTTGTAGTAGTGTTTCAAGGACCACGCGACCAAGCGCAACTGATCCATGCGGACGTTTTTTTTACCAGTTACCAGTTTTTTACCAAAAACTGGTTTCACCGCTTTCCTGGACAACTAGAAATTCCCGTTCAACACATATTTTACGAGTGCATTCATAAGTGTATTCAGAAACCTCGAACGGGGGGAGGGCGGAAGGGGGAGTCCAGGGTCCAAAATTTTGAATTGCTGAAGCATTTGATATGCAGTTCAAGTCAATTTTTTTCATGAATAACAACCAACTACACTGCCGTGCTAAGAAAAAATGCCGTATGAACCTTTAGGCGTTGCCGAATTTCCCCTGGCGAATCACTAATTATCAGGAAAATTTTTGAATCTTTGTCTACCAATTTCTCACATAATTTATTTCGCAATTTTATTGAAAGATTTTGAAAATTTAAAGGAAAAATAATCATAAATTTCCTAAAAAATAAACATTTCAACGAAGGAAATTTTTCAACTCTCGAATGTTCATACGACGTTCTTCCTTACCATGGCAGTACAAGCGTCTTTACTTTTTCTTTCCTCCGATCCGTCCTCCTCTCCTCCACCTAGTTTCCTTCCTCTTTTTTCAAGCGAACGGTACCCCCCCCCCCCCTCTTGGATCCGCTTTTGGTTCATTTTTGCGGTGGATTGTGGGTTGAAACAAACGAGCAGCAAAGTTCTAATTCCGAACCTTATTGGAAAGTTAAGGGGGTCCTAGGCAATGCAACAGCGCACGTCCGGAATTTGGAACCAATTTAAACATGGAGGAGCGACGCTCGTACAAGGAGCCCCGGTCACAAATTACAATGAGAATTCAAAGGGCGGCGCGCCCTCGCAATTCTTGACACATGAGCAAATAGGAGTTTGTCGAATCGAGGATGTTGGCATTTCGTTGCTCTTGGTACTTGCAAACGACAATCGAGGCGCTCTGCCGTGTTGAGGAAAAACGCCGTATGAACATTCGAGTGTTGCCAAATTTCCCTTGATAAAACACGAATTTTACTGGTAACCTTGTGAATATTTTCCTTCCAATTTCTCAGATGATTTTGTTCGTAATTTCACCTGAAGTTCGTGAACATTTCAAGGAAAAACATTCATAACGTTCCGCACGAATGAACATTTTATCGAAGGAAATTTGGCAACTCTCGAATGTTCATACGGTGTTCTTCCTTACAGCGCTCTCGTGGGTCAAATGCGTGCTCTTGCTTTGACGCGCTGAGAGCAGATTCAGGGTTGTTACAGACTGGAACGACCTCACTGTCACATTGTCTCCATCTGTTGCGTCCGTTCCTCTCTTCTCGGCTCTTTTGACCCTTGTTCCAGGGTCAAGCCACACGGATGTAGACCTGTTCTCGCTGAGGAAAAACGCCTTATCAACATTCGAGAGTCGCAAAATTTGCTTTTATAAAATTGTTATTTTTGCGGAAAGTTGTGCACATTTTACGTTGAAATTTTCAGATGTCCGAGATGAAATTGAGAACGAAAGTGTCTAAAAAATTGAAGGGAAAATATTCAAAATTTGCCCCGTAAATTTGTTTTTAATTGAAGGAAATATGGCGACATCAGGCTCATACGGCGTTCTGCCTTAGTACACGTAGCTGTTCTTTATCCAACGACAAAAAAAAACTAAATAACAGGAGATCTCAACGTAAGACTGGATTTCTATCGATTTTGGGTACAGTTAAATCGGAGCGACTGAACGGTGGATAAATTCGAGCGATTTCTTGGTCATTTGGCCACCAAGCGTGCCAATATGCTCAGAAAAAAGGACTTCACACTAATGAAAATAGTTGTATTCTTGTATGTCTTTTGGCTTAGATAGGAGGTGAAACACAATCCAATACAAATTTTGTGTCAATTTTGGTACAGTTTACGGTGAATTTAGCACCGCAATGGGGGACTGGGAAAATGCATTCCTCTGATTGCGACGTTTGTATTCACCACTCGTTTCTGTTAAATATCTTCAAGAAAGCAAGGTGGCATTTTCTCTTCAAATTATCAACTCGAGGCGAGGGTTATTTTGTGTTTTACTACCTATATATTAACCAAACTTTTGTGATGAAATTTGTCTCTGTTGCAGTTCACAGAGGCTAAATTTTCAGAGGAACTATGTTTAATGAGTTGGATTTAGACATCTGATTTTGAGATTGCAACAAAAAACCGTCTATAGAGTTACTACAGTTTTGGGCCGATGTAGAACGTCAGTTGTGTTAGAATCTAGGAAATGCATGTCTTAAATAAGACGGCCAGGAATTTAAAAAAAGCCTTTTTTAGAAACTTCTTTTTTTCACTCCAAACTTCAAAAACGTCATGGTTCTGATTGATTCATTATATCCCTATGATTTCACCATTACAACGAGCTTTTATGCTTAGCATGACTAATTTATTAAGCTACAATAGAAAAAAGTAAAAACAATGCAAAGCTATTACGATTTTATGATGATAAATTATAGGCTGCTGATGGAAAATATGAAATTTATAGAACTCAATGATGCCCCGTAACGTATAAGTGTAAATTTGCAATACTGCACATGTAATTACAAATTATAGGTCAAAATATATATATTTGTTTCTTGCGTACGAATGAACGACCAAATCAAATGATGTGCCCCTCTCCGGAGAAATTACTTTGTTGAAGGTAAATTGCTGCATGCAACTATAACGGCTCCCGAGTCGCTAATTTTGCCTATTCAGATAATTGAAGGAAAACTGGTAGTGCTCGCATACACAATAAAATGAGCACTGCCTCTATAAGTTTTATGAAGATTGTGGGCGGACAAATGAACTATTCCTGTTTCATTCAATCCTGAGTTGAAGTATGAGGTTTTTAAATCTCATGTCAATCAATTTATCTCGTGATGTATCGATTTACGATTATTCGAATACTCGGAACTTGTTGCCTTTACGCAAATAATATCTATCTGGTGTCCTCTAAACCAAGACCTGGTTCCATTTCATCGGTTTCTGGTAGAATGGATGACGTTCAGAGAAACGAGCTAATATGAGAGGCCAGACATGAAAATTTTGGTAAAAATTTCAAATTTTGATGTTCATTTTGTCACAAATTCAATCTCAAGAAGTGTTTCTGAAAGGGAATTTCACGCAAAAAGCCAATGATTCCACTCATTAACTTGTTTGTTTCATATTTTTAAAAATATAAGCTTTCTAAGTTTCCAGATGTTGTCCGACGTCTCCTATTGACTCGGTCCAGTATGCGACGTATCTGTAAGTCGATCAAGTTGCCATGAAGGATGCGGTGGGATTCAGTAAGTTACACTGAAAACAAATTTTCGGTATTTTTACGAACGTCCGTTGATACTTTTACTATCTCACTTTTTTTCACCAATTATTGGTAATTTAATCAAGACAGACTGGTAAGCTTACCTAAAAATCGGTATTTTTACTGTTTGTCCCCGTAAGAATACCACTTTTATTGGTAATCAATTCCCGGTAACTTTGCCATTTTATCTCGGTAATTCTACCACAGTCGATAAAAAATATTGGCGTTTTTACCAAGGTCCAGTAAAATTATCACCAATTCCATAAATGGTAATTTTACCAAGAAAAAACTGGGATCAAATAGAACCCTGAATTCTTGGTACTTTTACCCTTTTCTTAGTAAATACACCGAGATTTTTTTTCGGTGTATAAAGTAATTTTTTGAAATTCGAATTGTAAAAGGGACATTCTGCGAGGTTCACTAGGCTCTTTTCCATGGCGGAGCTCATGGGCGCGTTCCCGATTTGTGAAAGTTGGCAGCGACGAGTCTCGAGGTAAGAATATATGCGAGACGGGAGGGCGCCAATTCAAAGCGACTAACTTTTAATTGGGGGCCAAGGAGCAGACAAATTTTGTAACATCCAAACTGCCGCGTCGCGCCTCTTCACTTAAGCCGCACTTCAATCCACAGTGTTGCCACGCCGAAAGTGACATGAAGTTGACTCACTGTTGACCAAATTTACATTATTTCGGACCAAGAGGATTTTCTTGGAGGTTTTCTGTTGATCGGGAGTTGATTTTCCTTGCACCAAGCAAGCGGCTAACGGGCCAGTTGCGCTGGTCACAGAATTGTGTTTTGATGCTTGATTCTTGTAGATCAGGTAAAAATAATAAAATCTACCCAAACCACAACTTTTTACGTTCAATTTTAACTGA
The DNA here is from genome assembly GCF_918797505.1 of Bemisia tabaci. NCBI lineage: Eukaryota > Metazoa > Arthropoda > Insecta > Hemiptera > Aleyrodidae > Bemisia > Bemisia tabaci. Next base: position 55,619,645 of record NC_092795.1, read on the forward strand.
GCTATCGCCCTTTGAAAAGTCGGGTTTTCGACGTCATTCACCGCAGTACTGACGCCCTTGGTTTCCTCCACCTTGCTTTCATCAGTTGGTGTGATTCAAATTAGCACTGTTTATTCAACGTGAAACCTGGTTGAAAGCAAGGTGGAAGAAACCAAGGGTGTCATTACCGCGGTGAATGACGTCAAAAACCCGAGTTTTCAAAGGTCGATGTCTCGGCTAATATTAAGCGTAGAAAGTTGCTGTTTGGACGGATCTTATTATTTAAAGCGAATCTACGGAAATCAAGCATCAAAATACGATTATGTGACCAGCGCAACTGTCCCATTGCGCTACGAGAAATGTTTGATCGGAGAACCCTCAGGGATAAGATTACCTAGACGACCGCCTGAGAGATGGACTGAAAGCTATGGCTCTTTTCTTCTGAGGATGCGATTGAATATTTAATTACTGTTTTTGTTTTATTGATTTGACGAGTCCTTCCTATTTCCGATTTTATGTTTTCATTAAATTTATGATTTAATGTCCTCGGTGCTAGATGGCCTGACAAATAAGGCTATGCACTGGTCGTTCGTGGAAGAAGAGTAAATTTTTTTCAAAACGCAATTATATTTCTCCTGATAGAATGTTCATGATAATGAAGGACGATTTTTAAACAGGTTTTCTTTGCGACAAGGACTGTTTTTCATTGCACATAGTTCATATTTTGGGGCGTGATAGCCATCAGTTCGAATGAGATGGCCTGATTTAGCTTAGAAAATGCGTTACAGTGGGCGGGTTGGTAACTCTGATAGCACAATACGAATCATTGACACAAATAAAACGGTGTAAAAACTTGTAAAAAGAACAGTAAAACAGGCCAAAAAAGAAAGAACGAAATAGTACTGCTTTTAAGGAAAATACGTCTCCTATATTTTCAAAACGCTTTATTTGAGGATTCCGTTTGTAAAATTCTGAACCTCTTTTTACGCACGATTCATTGAGATTCATTTTTCTTGAACTTTCAAACTCGTAAATATTACCTCTTCCCCATTAATTCAGGAGTTATTTCACGACCTGTGTTACTGCGAAATTAAGCGTGAAACTTGCGTTACGTAAAACTTGAACCCCCGAAATTAGCGACCAAAATTCAATAATCGATCCTTCGCTTTGTAACCGGGGTTGTTGCACGGAAGCTGTCCTCTTTCGATTTCGCCCCCAAATAGCACCGAAGTGGTTTTCGCGAGGACTACTGCAACCATCGTTGCCAAATCACCGCAAAAAACGCGCACTCCCTTAGTTGAATCCCGGGAAATTGGATGATTTAGAGAACGATCTGGCATCCACGGGGGAGCTCGAGTGAAGATAATTGCCACCGCCACTCCTGCCGGTCCCTTCCGGGGACAAGACGGGGACGCAGATTCGGTAATTTTAATTGAATTTCGAGCGAGAGAAAGAGTGCAAGTGAATCGAGTGGTGCTGAAACCTACTCCCTCCCTGCTCCGCTGAGCCGTGAATCCCGTAAAAACACTCGTAGTTCGAGGCTCACGAGACGACGGACATGAGTGGTTTCAACATCGACCGACTCAAGTGCTTTGAGACTCGACTAGTGGCTTCGGATTCGGATTCGGCGGTTTGCCGGTCACAACCCGGGCCAAGTGCGGCTCCAGCGTTGCCAAATTCCCAATAAAAATTTGATAATTTCGTACGGGAATTATCGGATACTGCGTTTAATTACGCACTGAGTGGCAACGCTCGGAGGGTTTCTCATTGTGTCGAACGTAGCCCGGTCAGACACATCTCTGGTTTTGCCGGGTGATCTTCACTTTTGAACGAGTCGCTGAAACTCGACGGTAGATACAGCCGTGAAACACGAAATATTTTAGAGACCCGCGAAAAAGTTGAGAGACTCGTGTTTAAAGTTGAATTTTCAAAACTTGTTTCAATAATTAACACTATTAGAAGGCCCTCCCTGGCCGCTATGTCGTCCTACCACCGAATGGGCTCTCAGCACCATGACCAGGGCCGCCTTAAAACCTTGCTCATTTTCGACGAATTTCACTAAATTCAGCCTAACTGCATTTAAAATTGGACGTACTTCTACCAAACAGAACTATATGCATTGAGACATGAGCCCTGAGACCCATAAGAATATAATCATAACAGGGCTCACGTCATTATTCACTTAGTTCCGTTTGACAGAAATACTTTCAATTGCCAAATTTCTTACAGTAATTTACTCATCATTATTAACATTCATAAATATTTCTTTAAGATAGGAAAATTGAGCTATATTATGTCTTAGTCCTTTCTGAAAAAATGCCCGAGAGTGTAAAAATGTTCTCACAAAATGTCAAGGTAGAATGTTACTTACATTCCTTGAAAAACAAAAATAAAACATGAGAAAAAAAACTAGGCAACGTCTAGTGCAGTTAGACTAATTCTGGCTAGTGCCGTCTATTATTCCATTTCATAATTCGAAAATTCGAGGACAAAGGGTTTACGTGGAGATTATAACAGAATGATTCCTATAGGATCTCATCTCTTTTCCGTCATAGGTACTCTATTGAAACCTTGCCGGCTTCAAAAGACAAACTCCCTTGAAAAGATCGTTACAACATAGGGATGGCATGCTAGTTTTCTCATATCATGACAACGTTTACTGCTGAAAAGAATCAGTTTTACGGTGTCTTTCGATGGCCGCAGTAGATAAACAGCAAACAATACTCGTTTCGTCTCAATGATGGTTCCATGCAATATTACGATTGTCAGAATGTCCTCAGTTCGAAGTTATCACGTGAAACGTGAAATGAGTCACACTTTCCTCTTATCAGCTTTTCCAGTTATATCCTATGAGTGTTCGACCATCTCTGGCTGTGACCTCAGAATTCATTAATTCATTCTAGTAGCTCCAGATGCGTGTGAATAGAGAAGAAAAATCTTATTGATTTACATAAGGCACCGATTAGGTTCCTGGGTTCCTCCTGGGAGAAGACGCAGAGGGCGCCCAATGAAAGGTTGGAGGGAAGGGATTGAAGCGGAAATGTTAAGGTGCTCAATCCCCCATGATTTGTGGTTTGAAAGAGAGCAGTGGAGGTTAGGAGTCGTAGAGCGCGAGGGAGTGCTGTAAAGCGACTTATATGTATGTACCGATTAGGTGAGCTAAAAATTACCCAGCCACCGATATTGACTCAAATCTAAAATAATTAAGGTGGCGATGGGCATAATTTTTGGTTTGTTGATTACTTTTAATGCCCTAAATGTTTTAAAACATTTCAATTTTAGAGATTATACGTCGGACGCTTTTCGATGGGTACCTGAACCATCATCATCAACTAAATGACGACAGTCTTAAGAAACTGATACCAGAGGTGAACAAATACTTTTCCCTGAAAATGAAGAATAACACGTCCAACATAATTATAATCTCTTAGTGAAAGCGTGAGTTTTTTTAGTTAAGTTCCGTTAACTTACCTCTGCTTGACAAGGCCTTCCATTTGTAAGAAATGAACGAAAAATGTATGAAAGAACAAACATAAATGTGGTAAAATAATTTTAACTTCCGCCAATGCGCGTGTCGCGGTGGCAGCACGCCGCATGGCTGCTGTTTGGCTTTTTAAACTCGCGGAGTCGGCGTTTTTCAACTCATGATTTTGAAATAATTGAACACTCTACAATGTAGAGTGTAATAAATCCATGTAGAGTCTACATGGATTATTCTCATTTAGAGTGATGAAAAAAAATATGAAGAAAATATAATGAAGGTTTTGTAAATGTTTAGGTGGTTCCGTGTCAAATTTAATACTTTCCAAAGCACTTTAATTTTTTCTTTTATAATTTGTGCTTTTACTTTGCTGACCACATTGTGTTTGACGCAATGCATGAAGTATTCATTCAGTCTTGTGGGCGCTAGTATGTGTTACATGCCGATCGCCGCGCCGAGGTTTTCTACTTTTCATTTCATCAAGTCCTCGTCATCACTGCGCAAGGCCGCTCCAGGCCAAATTGCTTGTATGGTTTATCTCTTAACTCAACTAATGAAAGGTCCTGGCTCTTGTATCACCGAAAGACGACAAAATTAGAAATTTCTAAACTTCTATTCTCGGAAAAGAGAGATTCTGTCGCCATTTCTCATTTTTAATTTTTTTCTGTGTCCGATTTTTTTCTATATGCATATTTGCATTTAACAAAATTGCAAAATTTGCCGCTCCCTTTTGCCGCCATGGGCCGCGGTCCGTGTTTCCAACCCCCTAAATCCGGCCCTGGTAAGAAAATATTATTCGGAGCAGAACAAGGAAATTGAAATACTTCTACGCAAAGCACCCGGCACGAAATATCCGAATAGAGAATGCTCCCTTAAAACAACGATTTGTCAAAATCTTAAGCGCTTCAATATATACGATTTCAATTCGAAATGGGGACCAGATAATTGTTTGCAACACTTCTGAGAATTTCAAACATAAATCTTAAGACATTTCTCTTGTTTCATACAATGAATAGATTGAATAAAGGTATTCGGTTCTAGGGTTTAAAGTGTTGAGGATTAAAATATAGTTCTCTAGATCATAGTTTCTGATGATTTGACGCAGGTCCGAGGTGAGTTCCGAGAGAAAAGTGCCTTGACAGACGTCTGTATGTGTTTTCAGTGAAGGAAAACCTGCCTCAGATAGGCCTCGATACAGTAGCTCCTAAGGCTCGAACAAGCAACTATTTTAACTGGACAGAAGTAATTTTACATAAACGAAATTTGGAAGGCACGAGCTGACCATGCATGCGTTACAGCTAAGTAATGTGCAGGATTATTTGACTGTCGAAGGTCATTGCTTGCACCGATCGAGATGATGATGCTCGCAGGCATGGATAGTTTTATTATTGCGAATGTTTATACGAAGTCAGTAAAATAAAAATGAAAAACGGAAAAATAAAAGGATGGGCCAGAATTGCAAATCCATGCAAAGCCAATTAACTAAGTGCATTAAAACATGAGCCCTCATACCACTAGGAATTAATGCATAAAAGGGCTCTCGCCACAATGCACATAGTTCCGTTTCACAGAAATACGGCCAATTGATAAAGGAAGCTAAAATGAACGACAAAAATAAAAAAATAAAATAATAATAAATAAACAGGGGCAATGCAGATGAGATTGAAATATTGAAAACGCTATGGCTGGTGCAACCTAAATTTACCATGATTATCATATAGATGGTGAAGGATGAAATAAAATACCTTCATCAGCGATATTATTGAAGCGTACTTCATTTTTTCTAAGTAAAATTAATGGGCACTGTCTCTTGGAATATCTGATTTTTTTACATTCTATGTAGATTATCTTTCAAAATTTCAAACGTTTTTATTTAAAAGCCACCAGGCCGACCAGACTGGCATAATTTGCGTAAAATTGAATTTTTTTTATGACTTCGTATGTTTTTGCAGGCAACGAATAAAAAAGGTGATTTTAATTATTTTATGTTTTAAAAAACCTTTATATTCGATATATCCTTTATACAGACAATAAAAGTCCTCTCAAACAAAAAAATACACTTTTTTTTACATTTTTGGATGTGTAAGGTTTCGATGTCGGCTGATTTGGATGCCGCTTTTCACTTACGACTGGTAATGACGAATATAGCTCTCTTTGGGACGGCAACGCGGGGTGTTGGTTATTATGATTAATGTTGGTACTTGGGTGTCACTGTTCTTCGCGTTGCGTCCTCGTGGTTACGTATTTTACTTCACGGTTCAGCGCGTCCGAGCTTGTTCGCTTGCACCGCGCTCCCGTTGTTCGCCTCTGTTTATCTCTGTATCTGCCTCGCTCGTCGACGCCGCACAGTGGAACTAGTCAATTAAAGAAGTCGGACATGAAATTTTTAACTATAAAACTGCAAATTTCGACGTTTATTTATTCGCATTTTAAATTTAAGGGATGCCTCTAGAAGAAAATTTCACGAGAAAACCATTTCAACCACTCTTAAAACCTCGCAGTTTTGTATGAACTAAGGTTATAAGCTTTTAAAGTTTCCAGATTTTGTCCGACCTCTCTCGTTGACTCGTTCCACTGTGCACCGAGTCGCAGGCTGTTGGCCCGGCCCGGGTGTGCTCCGTGGGGTTTTTCCGACGGTTTTCGATGTCAGAGCGGAAAATCGATTCGAATCGATCAACTCTGATCTCTCGTGCCCAACAACAACGTACTGAAAATGAGGTTTGAGTGCCATTAGGAACGTAGCTTTGGCTTATGTGAGAAGCTTGGAGGCCAAGTCGCATAAGTGCAGATTTTGCTACTTCGAGCACTGGCGAATCTAGCAAATCGGCAACATTGTTTTTCGCCGTTTAAACCTATGGGGATGTATCGATTTTTGAAGGAGCTAGGTGCTCTGACGAATCGATTATTTAACATAGGTTTAACGGGAGAAAAACCGGTGCTACCAAATTGCTGGGTCCGCCTCTGATTTCAAGAAATACGTGTTTGAAGCTTCGAATGACCGAATGATCTTTATGCCGGAAAGAAATTTCAAGGAGGGGACATAACCCGACAGCGTGTAAAATTACATTCGAGAATAATTACGAATATTTGCTCAAAAAATGGAAAGGTACGCTGAATAATTGAGAATAAACCTTTTTGTACACATTACACACGTTTCTCGGAAAATCTGTATTTTATCAGAAGAAATTTGGCAGCATCGAATTATCCATAAGCGGGTTTTTTTTTACGCAGCATGACTGCCTACAGTGTGCTGAAAGAGATAAGGAGCCTAGAAAGTTCTAATGACCAAAGTTTTAGAAATAGTATGTGCATATGCAGGATTATTGGGGCGCCTTCCATTCGGGTGATACTTCCCGCTTCGCCGCTGAGTTAGTTTAGATGCGTGACCTAACTTAACCTAACCTCACTGAGTTACGACCGGGCATATTCAATTACACCGGGGACACGGTTTTTTCAAACGTCCCAAAATTTCATTTTACAGTACTTTTTACGAGGAATCTCATCAAATTGTTTTTCTCGAAGTTCTCCGTGAATTTTTGTCCCTTTTGATTTGATTGGTAAATGCTACCTTAGCTCACGTATCTATCGGCGTTTGTGCAACTTGGTTAAATAGGGATATTTTTGGACGGGAAGTTCGAATTTTTAGTCAAATATTCAAAAGTCGAAAATCTAGGAAGGCGAACGTGGACGAAAATATACCATCTCGATTCTTGTTTGGTCGATTCTTGCGAACCTTAGTATCGGATTCTAAATTTGACAATTCAAAATGGTGAATATGGTTTAAAACACTATCTCGGCTCCTGTTCGATTGATCTTTTTCGACTCGAAAAAAAGAAAAATTTCTGATGTTTACGTAATTTTGGAGTCATTTATTCATCTCTCTTCATTTAATTCTCGTGAAAGAACACCTGACAAACAACCACAGTGTGCTTGAAATGACTTTTGTAGTTTCTGGGGAATGATTTAAGATTCAGAAATGATCAACTGATGATTGAATATCGGAACTTTCCCCAAAGATCTGAAGGCGCACTTTATTCTTTCTCATGCTCACTCGCAAGTAGCCTCTTGGTGTCTGCCTGTGACTCATTTAGCTCGATTTCCGATGAGCAGAAGAAGTAAATCAACAAATCTCATGAAATAAATGATAATATCTGGACCGAAGGCAACTCTCTTGATTTTAGATGTCCGGGAAATTATTAGACATGTTATTCAAAACAATTTTTTTTCAATTAAATCTTAGAATTGTGCATATTTTTAACGATAATTAGAAATCCAGCCTGCCACCCTCAACGAATAGACTTCTTTTCGAAGAAAATTGGTTCTGTGCGCAAGAGACGGTGGAACCGTCTGTAACACTATCAAATTCGATCCAACCTGGCTCACCCGAAAAATTACCGCGATGGATTAAAGTCATTTTTACCGCGGACGATCATCATTCTCATATGATTTCGTCATCGATACGGCAACGCTGCCCCAATCGCAAACGAAATCGAAAAATCGAAGTGCCGGCTAACACCATATCGGTCGTGCAAAATTGTTATGCAAATTGTGTTCCCCTGCAAAGTTTCCCCTCTCTAAACTGCTCAGGCTGTTGCAGTGATTTCGGACGGACATGGGACCGGAGGGGGGGAGGCTCGCGTGAAGGCTGGTGGTGGTGAGTAATCCCTCAGTTTTCATCACCCACACCCATCACAAATCCTCCCCCGCCGTCCCTCATTCCACACCCTGGTTTGTTTTGCTCAGGCCACTCCAACTGACGGCTTTTCACTGCTCGCGAGGTTTTTGCCTTTTTTTGCCCTTATTTTCCATGTTTCTCGTGACGAAAGCTTGATCGAGTTTTTATCATAATATCAGTAGCTAGGCATGGATGATCGATGATCGATATTTTCCCCTTTAAAATGTGGTAAAGAATCGCTTATCAAGATGCTTGTTGCGAACACCATGTTTATCGATCCTTTACCATCGATGGCATAGATCGATGGCAGATCAATCGTCATATCGAAAAGCATGCCACGTCATTGCATAATACACAGAGAGGCATCCGCGAACGAGCAGGGAGAAAAAAGTCAAGCTCTCTTTCGCGGAGAGGAACGAAGTGTGGTTAGTTTTAGAATCCATTAGCTATACATTTTCTCCTCTCAAAGTGCAAAACCTTGATGATGAAATTCCCTGACAATTGAAGACATGACAGATGGTTAAGAAGACATAATTGAAAATAGTTTTCCGGCAAAATTTCTTGTTCGAAACCTTACACCCATTCTAGGAAGCAAGTTAAGGCGATTTTAAAAATTTTTCCTGGCGTTTTCCGGGTTTTCCGGTGTTCCCTGACTGTGGCAACCCTTTTAAGAATGTATTTCCGACTTTCCTGATGCGTTTATTGTGATTTTTGAGCCAATTTCAAAAAAAAATAACTCTTCCTTTTACTCTGGCCGAAGTTCGCAACAGGCAGGATCCATTCTGGTCTATAATATTTGAAATTGGTGAAAATTTAATCTTTATTCCCGTTTGTGACACTGTGAAGACCTATATAATATGGGAACCAATCAGAAACGGATTCGCATTGTCTTTACTCCCAGTATAAAGGCATAGAGAAAAAAAAGGAGGTGTTTGCATTTCGGGCATCTTGGAATTTTTTGATGACTTGATGACGTAGGTGGGTACAGCGACGTTTTTATCCTGTCGATTTTCTTGGAAATGGTGTAATTTAAGGAAAAAAGTCATTCTATAAAAAGTGCTTGAAATTATATAATGATTTGATTTAACTAAAAAAATCGGACATTATGGTCCGTTTTTCATATTTAGCTAAACGTCGCTGTACCCACCTACGTCATCAAGTCATCAAAAAATTCCAAGATGCCCGAAATGCAAACACCTTCTTTTTTTCTCTATGGTATAAAGGGACTCTACGTCTACTTAGAGGGTGTTACACGGACGGACACACACACGAGGATACGTGAATGATGGCAACAGTGGGACACATGCCGCGGCTTCCGTTCTCACAACGCACCTCACACGTCGCCTTCCCCTTCCGTTTCCGCCTCCGAGTCCGTTTCCGCTCGGCAAAATGGATATTATCTAGGTAATATCAAAGTTTTCGAGTCGGCATCAATTCCAACTTACCCCCCCCCCCCCCCCCCACCGCCGCCAGCGTATCCCGACTCGAGCGCCTTTAGTCTCCGCCGATCTTAAGCTCCCTACCCTTCTCCTTCTCTTTCAATATCGGCGCATTCTTCAAACTTCAAATCGGGTTTAAGTGCTAAGTTATTGTTTTCTAAACTGCTCTCTCATATAAGCGTTTTTGACGCCGGATCCTCGGATCCTCGAAAAATTCTCTATTTGTAAGTGGCGCTGAGGTCAACGAACCACATAGCCGATTAACAATTTTTGTTTTCTTTACGAAATTTCTTATTTTGTTGACATTTTTATTTAACAATTTTTGGCATTCTCACGACTAGAACAACCACAGTCTCCAAAACTGCACCATAAGCGTTTTTAACGCTGAATCTCTGACCCTAAGAATTTAGTATCTCTTAGAAATTGGAAAGTCTAGAGGAGTTTAATATGAACTGTTTCTTATTCTTCTTAATCACTTCACAAATTTTTTAGACGTTCAAAACATTTAGCGTACAAAAAATACAGCTGTGTGTGTAAACGGTGCAGGGACACAACCATTCGTGATCGGTGAATGTCCGTGTTGCATCTCCAAAATTTGGCGTAGTTCTGGCAAACAGAGCTATGTGAATTATGATGTGAGCCTTGTTATGTTTATATTCTTATGGGTCTCAGGGCTCATGTCTCAATGAACATAGTTCCATTTGGCAGAAATACGTCCAATTGAGGGCGCGATGGCCCAAGGCGTGAAGTCGCAATGACCCGCTCTATACAGCCAATGAGTTGTACCTCGGATTCGGTAGAAAAGTTAAAAAAGGAGGCCCAAATATGTCTCTTAGGTAGCTCTATCAACACTAGATTTTTACTGTAGGTATCGTGCCTTTCGAAACAAGAGTACAAACAGACATTTTTGCACAGAGGTATTTCGCATACGCTTCTTCCTCCTCAGCACGGAGCGTCAAAAATCAAAATCCGGAATTCGCGCCTGAAACGGCAACAGCGGCACCGCTATTATATTTTCTTATCAGGGTCTGAAGCCCGTACATAATTCCGGAACTCGGTAACGCTGCACTCTGTCGGATACGCGAGTGTCGAATTCTCAAAGTGCAGCATCATCATGCGCATCCGGAAGGCTTTCGCCCTCCCCCCGCCCGACACCCCCTTTTTACCACCCTCCCTCCTGCCCCCCGAGCGCGCCCTCCCTCCTTTCCGCGTGTTTTCACCTTTGAATGGGGGAAATACATATGCGATTATGTAGCAGAGAGCGGAGAGCGGCGCGGCCCGGCTTAGCTATTTACCTCATTTGTCACGTTCGATTGTCTTCCTGTCGAAACCTCGCAGTCATCTCCGCACGCTTTTCGCCTCGCGCGCGCTCTCCTATGCAGCCATCCTAAGGAAAAACGCCGTATGAACCATCAGGCGTTGCTAAATTTCCTTTGAAAATGTACAAATTTACTGAAGAAAGTTGCGAATATTTTTCGTCCAATTTTTTGGAAAATATTGTTCGCACTTTAATGCAAAATATCCGAAAATTTCAAGACAAAATACACTTAACGTTCTTCTAAAATAATTATTTTATTGGAGGAAATTTGGCAACTCTGGAATGTTCATACGGCGTTTTCCCCGAGCACGACAGTATGGTTTTTAGCCACGCTCCTCCAGACAGCCCAGATTCCCGTGGAACTACGCAGCTAGGAGCTTTAGGAACCGCTCGAGTGTTACGTGACGCATATAGGAGGGGGAGGGGGGGGTTCAGTTTGAATCATGATCGAAGACAATACATTTTAGGGATCTCGCACCCTCCCGGTGGTGCAGGTGCGTGAAAGGCATTCAGTTGCAAGAAAATAGTAAACTATGGGAATTTTATGATCAGTATTGCACATTCCCTATCCATCCTTCTCAAGGTGCTTCAGTAATCATCATTTCGTCACCTTCCGGTCAAAGCATCGCCGATTGAACACAGAGGAGAATTTTATGAGCGCCGTCGCCGCGCCCGCGATGCACTATGGTCCAAAACTCCAAAATAGGAAGAAATAAGTCTGATAATGACTGAAAGATCACGAAAGTCTCGTAACTGGTATTTTTTGGAGTCGCTATTTTCAAATTTGATATCAAATTGCCTACATTTTAACGCCCTGACCTATAGATTGTGGGCAAGTTTATGGCACGCCGCGCCGCGGCGTGCTGCCAGCTCGAAACGCGCACTGACGCCTACAAAGCTAAGGGGATACTTCAAGCATTGCGCATGCGCAATGCGTAAAGTAGCCCCTTACAAACCTAAGGAGATACTTCAAGCATTGCGCAATGCGTGAAGTAGCCCTTTAGGTTTGTAGGCGTCAGTGTGCGTTTCGAGCTGACAGCACGCCGCGGCGCGGCTCTCCCGGCAGGTGGAAGGAGACCGATTTTTTGCGGGGAGAACTCCCTGACGGTGAAAATCGTGTATCGTGTAAATTTTGTTTATTTTTTTTTTTTTAATTTTTGACTTTCAAAATTACACACTGGTCGTGAGGTAATTAGTGAACTCTCTACGCTAGATGAAGTGTAATAATGAAAGGCGGGTCGTGCGCCATGTGCGCTGGGGACGGCGCAGGGTGGCTCATGAAATTCTCTCCTGTGCTCTGTAGAAGCATCACAAGCGCCATGCGACTTTTGAAAATTCCCGCCGCCATTTTATGTTTTTATGGATAAATTATTCAACAAAGCTGCCCGATAATTTCACTGAATTTTCTTTGTGCTGGCGATAGAATTCGGTGAAATATTCAAACAGATTCAACCGGCAATTTCTCTGTAAAAAAATAAAATGGCGACGGAAATTCTGAAACGTCACATTGCGCTTGTGATGCTTTGGCCGGAAGGGAACGATTAGGAAAAATCGGTGTTTGCCTTAATATATATTAGATATTGCTGAAATTCTACCCCTATTCGGGAGTTCACTGACTTGGAAAGTCACAATCCCCGACGAAGACGGACCTAAAGATCCAAATGCCCTGCTTTGATCTCTTGCCAAGGTTTTCCACTCTGAGTGCGCGAACGGGAGCAGCAGCAGCGCCCCCACCGAGGACGGAGGAAAAAAGAAACAAAACCCGTCGATAAAACTTGATTGTCTCCGGAGGCACTAGTATGGGCAGGCTGTGGCGAGGGAGGGGCACAGGGACGGTGGCGTGGTGGCGAGACCAGTAATAAGCCCCCCTCCTTCCCCCCGCTCGGCCCTTCTTGGCCCCGTGCTACATCTACAGATGAGATGTTTCTAGTTGTCCCATGCTCATGAGTGATGTTCAATTTATCGCCGCGAGGTCCTCGCAGCCGCAACGGAAGGGGTCAAGTTGCGAGCGTTCCCCGCTACGCTGCGCCACCTGTCGATTTCACGGATTCACGCTTTTCCTATAGTACCTTTATAGGGAGAGTATGGCCACTTCGGTTACCACTAGAGTCCCTTTATACTGAGAGTAAAGACAAAGCGAATCCATTTCTGATTGGTTCCCGTATTTTAAGCCTTCACAGTGTCACAAACGGGAATGAATGTTATAGTTTCACAAATTGCAAAGATTATAAACTGGAATGGACCGGGACATTGAGGGTACGGCAAGGAACAAATGGAATGAGTGAAGGAACGAGTATAGAAATTTGAGAATGAGCCGATCAAAGATTATGAGAAACTTTCAATTTGAGTAATCTTTATTACCGGTTGTGACTCCATGAGGGGGGTTGTCTTAACTCTCAGTATAAAGGGCTCTAGTTACCACCGCTGATTTGCTCATCCATGTTAGGCTGAATGGAGCCTTCTAGCTGGAAAATTTTAAAGGCGGCGCACAGCAGATCGAATCAATAGGAGGGGTCGGACACAATTTGGAAACCTCAAAAGCTTATAACTCCGCTTATACACAATTTTGAGGTTCTAAAAGTGGTTCCATCAGATTCCTTGTGAAATTTTATTCCCGAACCACCCTTTGCAGTTTTAGTCAAAGATTTCATGACTGACTTCTCTGATTCTTGCAAACTTCCCCTAAAAATAGATACGGTTTTGAAACTACAAACTTCAAAACAATGAAATTCCGGTTTGATATGACTTTTCTTTTAATATTAATAAAAATCATCGTTAATTTTTTTTAACTAAGGTCTCTTCATCTGTGGGCAGTTGTATGTGATAAACGCACTGGATTTTTATTACTGGTATCGTGCTCGTTGATAGTTTTAGTGTGCCTTTATACGGCTTTACACGGCGCAGAGATACAACTATTCGTACTCAATGGATGTCCGTATTGCATCTGAAAACTTGAAGGCGCGGTGGCGCGAGGCGTGAGCTAGCAACGCTTCGCTCTATGCTGCCATTGAGAAGTCACTCACATTCGGGAGAAAAGTTGAAAAATGAGGCCTGAGGACGTCTCTCATATCTTTGGTTGTTGACATCTGATGTAATTTTATTTAATTTTTTAAGTTGACGTCTGATTCATTTTAATAATGCTGACGGAATTCAATGCACAGTTCTTTCAGCGAACAAGTCTTACTTATTAATTCACCGTTATTCGTTCAAAACTGGTTTTTTGAAACTTTAAAAAAAACGTTGTTTTAATGCAGGTGCGGATTAACCAATAAAATGCCGAAAGCCCATCCAGCTTCATGTGAAGAGCTAGGCACAGGATACTGATCGCTCATTCTCTTCAGCCACTACGTAATTTGAGCTAATTACGAAAGCTGAAATAGTTGCATTTTGCATTTTGGCCTCTTATCCCAGCGGAGTCCACAGTAACAGCCTAAGGACGGATCTGATGCGAATTGCGAGCAAATGGGCGAATACTAAAATTCAAAATAAATCACATCGATTTTCCCAGAGCGCCATTTTCCGGTTTTTGTTTCAGTGAAAACCCGCCACGCAGGTTATTCCTACCTACATTCTCCAATAATTGTAAACGTTCAGAAAAATGAATAAATTAAAAAATGTACGTATTCTATTCATGCGGACTAGGATCCGAAACGTGTCTAGCTGGTATGATCCGAGTGTAATCTGGGTTGCAAAACCCGTTCGAAATCTTCCCATTTCACCCGGCTGATTTCCATCAACTACACCGCGCGCGAGACGAAGTCAAATTACGTGTGATCGAATAAATTACTATCACCATACAGCCATACTGCCGAGCTAAGGAAAAACGCCGTATGAACCTTCAGGCGTTGCCAAATACCCTTAGATAAAACATGAATTTCCTGGTAAACTTATGAATAATTTCCTTCCGATTTTTCAGATAATTTTGTTCGCAATTTCACCTGAAGTCTCTAAAAATTTCCAGGAAAAATATTCATATCTTTCCTTAAAAATAAACATTTTATTGAAGGAAATTTGGCAACTCTCGAAAGTTCATACGGCGTTTTTCCTTAGCACGGCAGCATAGAGCAAACGACCGCGACGCCGCCACCCCCTCCCAGCTCTGGGCCAATAATGACGCCCGGCGCGACGGTGGCGCCCGCAGCGGGCAGCGCTGCAACTTCGATCGTTTATGCATCCTATCCGTGTCATCGGGTAATGCACCGCGTAAAATTCATTAACTTCGTGGTGACGGCAATTTGTTAAAGCTTCTACTCATTACCTGCGCACCCTCCCCCTCCTCCCTCTCTCCTCTCTCCTCCCCCTCATCCCTCCCGCTCACCCACTCATAAGCGCTGCAACCCGGACTTCCAGCGAAGCCTCCTCTCTCCTCCCCATTGATCGTTGATCGTCGGCGCGGCGTCAAGCGAACGGACTTATCAGTCATGAGTTCCTCATGCACTTATGTCGTTCTTTTGAAACCAAAGGCCATTTGATAGAAGAGTTGTAACCGATGGCGGAGTTTTGAAGGGAATGTTAATTTGGATGATTTACTGATAGAATAGATCAACAATTAAAGCATCATTAAACACAGCGCCACATCAAAAATTTATGTTAAAAAGCGTTGAGTGTGGAGAAAATTTTCGGATTTAACTGATTTGTGACTTTTTAAAATTCGAACGGTACGTAGGAAGTAAAATTGATAGGATAACAATAGGCTGCCACAAATGTATGAATTATTAAAAGATCGGGTTGTGTGTTTTCTTCCCAAAATTTTTACGAACAAAAAATACGACTGAGAGTTCTGAAATAAGCTCCGGATGAATATTGAGGTGTTTGAAGTTAACACTAGTTACATGGTATGCTTAGTCAATAGTTATGATAAAAAAACAGCATTCGTGTGAATTAGGTCTATTCTATCATGTAAAATGTATGCATGTTAATACTTCGCTGAGGTGTTGATTCCTGAACTTCCTAATGCGCTGGGCTGGTTTATCACTCTACATTAGTTTTCTACGTGACGTTTAGGAGAGGAAAAATACAACATGGTGCTTTGACTTATATCTAGTCAAAAGACCCATCGAAGCATCATATGATACACATTTCCACATAAAATGTTGAATGCATTGAGAATCTCTCGTAAGAGAATCACATGACCTCCAGACGCATCAATTGAATCTAAGTCTCATCTTAAATTGTTTTCAATACACTGAATAAAAAGATTGGTAGAATTTACCATTCCTTCACACTGTATTTCACACAGCGTGAAGGAATAGTAAATTCTACCAATCTTCAGGTCGATTCTGCCAGAGGAATTGTTACCCCTACCTTTCTTCTGGCAGAATTGACTCTGAATTGACGCTGTGTGAAATACAGCGTGAAGGAATGGTCAGATTTACCAATATTTTTTTCTCAGTGTACACTTAACTTAAGTGATATGGATAACGTCGAGTTCTCCGAGGACTCGGGCCTGCAAGCGCCAGGCTACACACTGATAAAGCTGTCTTTATCCATGGCATGCCTCTAAATATACACGTTAGGGTACTTAAACTCCCCCTAAAAATGCACTCCACGTAAGACCCGCTTAATCATGGCTCGGAAGAGGAGTTCGAAAACGACCTTTTTACGGAGTGTCTAATACGACGAGTAAAAATTAGGCCATAATTAAGCCCCCTGGAATGGCGCTCAAAGACGTTACTGCGTCTATTCGAGGCCAGGTTAATTCGTCGTAATGATTGTGCTTGATTAACTACCAAAAGGCGAAGGGGGAGGGTAGAGGGGTGAGGGTGCGCAGAAAGGAGGGGAAGCAAAGAATAAACTTGGCTTTTATGGCCTTTTTTATTCTGTTCCATTCAAATGAATTTGATTATTCCTCCACGGCTTCTGTGCCGGATTTCCGGCAGGGGTTTAAGGAAAGATTCGAGTATTATGTGAGGTACTCTGGAAAGAAGAGACAGTTACGTCATTCCATTTGAATCTGAAAGTTTGCACTTTGTACCCGATACGTTTTTCATTAATTGCCTTGGGATGTGATAAGAATGGAGGCAAAAAAGTGCGATATGACTATTTTCACTCTCAAGTAGCTCAAATTGCAAAACAACCAAAAAGAGAAATTGATCAGTTCCTTGCGCGTACAACTTGAAAATGAATCGAAAGAAACTTTTCTAGTTTTATCAAACCAGTTTTGAACTCTCGAACTAGATAACACTGAATAATTAGAGAAAACTGGTTTGCTGGGTTAGTTCAGAGTCCTCACGAGAATTTTATGGCAAACGAGTCATTTAGTTAAACCTTTGGATTTCCGAAGTGTAAAGAGATGAAAATCAAAAGGCATTTTATTCATTGGTAAACACCTTTCTGCGTTGTTTGCTATACAATCCCACTTATGCTTCCGGACATGTTTTCAAGCATTAATATTTCCATTTTTCCTATTTGTAAGCAGTTCTGTTACTAAAATGGATGAGTTGCACACATTGCAGAAAATACAAGGCAGAGACTTTATATTTTTTGGTTTGATATTGAGTTGACCGCAGTCTGATACACTTGGTCCGTTTATTTTCATCAGATGGACGTGTTTATTCCAAAAAGTACTATGTGCAAAGGGTTAGCGTGCGACGTAGTTCCTTCTAAATGAAATACGTATAAATACGTCCAGGTGAAGTCTGACAGGCATCATGCGGAATCATCCGTTCAGCAACAGACACAACCCTCTTTGACAAATTGCCTGCCGAAAATTCGATGTTCAAATGGTGCAAATTGGCATTGACTTTACAAGTATACGAATGAAACGTTGTCTGATACATCATATTATTTTTCCTCCTACGGGCGGTTTCGAAGCGGGTTTTTTCTATATTTTGAGCTTGACTTCAAAAATTTCTCCTTGTCTTACTAAATTTTCAGTTCTTCTCGTAAAAGAAGATTTATAAAATAGTTTAAAAAAGAGAGATATATGTAGAAACATCTAAACAGAATATTTAAAAGGGCCGAAACTTAGAAAAGTTGAACAGTTACGAAAAAACCCTCCTTCCACACTAAAATTGGTTCTAGATAATATTGAAGATCAGAAATGAAAAGTACGCGAAAAAACACGTCAACATGAATCCAATGTTTAACGTCAAAACGAAGTTTTGCTGCGGAATTATCGCAGGAAAAGCGCGCAGCTAACCGTTCAACCCCTCACTTACCCCCCCCCCCCCCCCCCGCTATCTCCAAAACATCTTCTTAACTCAAACTGAAATTTTTCCTTGGGACTCGTGGCATGCTCCTATAGGCCGAATCAGCGGCCTATAAGGTAGCAGACTCAACAAGACTCAAGACCCAACAACACGACACAAGACAACAAGACACAACAAGACTCAAGGCAACAAGACTCAAGGCAACAAGACTCAAGGCAACAAGACTCTTCCTCGTGTAGTGAATGCAGTGTGTAACAAATTCAATAAAATTTTCCGAACGATCGGTGCGCTTATTGTTTTGTAAAACTAGAAATAAATATTTTGATAAAAATGGCAACCGTTGACGTCTTTTGGTTCAGTTCCACCTGTTTGAAGAGTGTTCCCCGGCGAAATAAGGAACAGTTCGCCCCGTGAATATGCCGCAGGGTGAGCAAATGCCCGAAAACGTGTGCAAACTTCACAAAGGAAAAACGTCATATGAGCAATCAGACGTTGCCATATTTTATCGAAAAATTCCGTTTCGTTTTTACAAAACAATGAATATACCTTCTTGTCCGAGAATTTCTGAAAATTCCGTCCATGCCTTTGCTGCGCGAGAAATTATCTTGAAACTTTCGAAGGAATCAATACAACCGCACTCTTGTACATACGAGTAAATAAATTTATCAGAGAAATTTGGCAAACGTTGATGTGGCTCAGTTCCCTATTGAGGAACAAAGGCAAAGAGTGCGGCATTTGCAAAATGGACGATTCACTGTAATGAGCAGTGACATAATGCACAGTGAGCAAGATTCTCATGCAACGACTAGCGCGATGACGGCTCTGCGCGCCTTCATCGTCGGATGAAACTTCACGCACTACCACGGAGTTAGTTTAGTTGCGTGACCTAACTAAACCCAAAAACCATAGCGCCTGGCACGTCGCTCTTTCTTAAGAGAGCGTAACGTGTGAGGCGGTAGAACAAAATCACATTCACCTGGTTTTGAACAATTTAAAGTTTACCCTTCTCTTTATTATTATATTTTAGCAAAATTCCTATGCATTTTTAAGCACTCAGCCGACAGGGAGCGCTTTCTTTATTTCAGCCCACCGCAAGAATGCTATCGTAGTGGATTCTTGCCGCAATGAAGTGGGTCAACGCTCCGATTTAAGGGAGGGTTCTGCCATCATATTATCGTTAACGAAGTTTTCAATTATTGAGCGGAAGATATAAATTACTTTTCAAAAATTACCCTCGTTGAAGTTGATGCAGTTCCTTTGAATTTCACTGCCAAATAAAATGCGGCCATGCGGTGGATTTTATTATCCGATTATTTGGACTGCATTTTGCAATTTGGAGCTATATATTCTGACTCATCTGAGAAAAAAACACCTATGTGCATAGGGAAACTGATGGCACATACGTTATTTTTAAACCGGGCCGAAATTTATAGTTCTTAATTGCAAAATGTAGTCCATTTCTCAGTTGTCCGTCTCTTTCGCAGTTCGGAACATAGATTCGCCTACATTGCTTAGATGAGTCTGGTTTTTTACTCCGTTACTTAAAATTAAGAAAAAAATAAACGATGCTAAAAACACTGTTTTTGGGCTGGTTCCTTTCTGTTGAATGCGATCCGTTAATGGTCAAAGAAAAATGCGCGCTTGCATTTGAAAATTTTCATCGGTTGATTACTTTACCATTTTTAAAGTCTACTAATGGATCAGTTGCACTGGTCACGTAATCGTTTTTTGATGCCTCATTCTTGTGAACGCTTTAAGTTCAATATTAACCTAGCAATCGCGCTTTGAAAATTCGGCTTATGACGTCATCCACCGCGGTAGTGACGCCTTTTCTTTCTTCCTCCTTGGATAAATCAGTCAGTAAGACACGCATTTGCACCGATTCTTCGACGTAAAACTCGGATGAAAGCAAGGCGGAGGAAACCAAAGATGTCACTACCGCAGTGGACGATAAATTGAATTTTTCAAAGCGCGATCTCTCCGTTAATGTTGATGGTAGAAATTTCCTGATTGGACCGATCTTATTATACTTTAATCCGTTTTACAAGAATCCAGCATCAAACCACGATTATGTGATGAAAGAGAAAAAAAGGAGAAAAGAAAATAGTCTTTTTAAATTTGGACCGAAATCATCAGAAAACCAACCATTATTTGGTTGAAATTAGGAAAAAGAGGTTTGAATTTTTATTCCTGCATAAGGCTCAATGTAGAAGCTAAGCTTCAACTCCTCTAATCACAAACTAATTTCTGGTTTTTGACTTCCACTTTTTGACAGGAAAAAATATACAACTTATGGAACTCGAAAATGGATTGCATTTTGCAAAAAAGAACCACTAGCATTGCAATGATGCTAAGATTGTGCAACTTCATCTTTTGCAATAAAATTGCGGAAATCGTGAAAAACTATGAAATTTAGATGGTAATTTTTCTTACAGTTTTTAGCAAGTAAAATAGAAACTATTAATGGATAATCGGGTTTTTCCTCCAAGACAAAAGAAGTTGCACAATCTTAGCAACATTGCAATGCTAGTGGTTCCTTTTTGCAAAATGCAATCCAAATATTCTCAACTTAATTTTTTCGAAAATGCGGGTTGGTTCCTTTCTGACAAACTCGGTCCATTTAAACGCAGCCGGCAGCGAACCGTTTTTTCCATACATACGTATCAGAGCTTCCCGCTCTTTTTCCGGCGCGGCAATTCGTTTGAGTGGGACTTTATCAGGGATGTAAGAGCGGAGCAAAGGCACGCTGGCATCGGAGCGGAGTGTGATCTGAGGAGCGGGATACGGGCCTCTTGGCTTTTACGACGATTCATAAAGTCCTTCGTCTCCCTTTTAATTTTGCGCCAGATTTCCCCTCGCCCCGCTCCCATCGCGAGGCTTTTTTATTTCACTGCGTCAGTTAACCGGGGGGACCGGGACCCACCTCCACGCCATTCCTCACGTTCTACGGAGCAGCTCGACTATGAGAACAACTTGACATTTCCTCATACGTGTTTTTCATCAAATTAGAGTTATCTTCACCCTTCCGTAGAGTCTTAGGTGTAGATTTTTGCAACATCTTGAGATTTTCAAAATGGTAAAATTAGGCCATAAAAATTGCGTTACTCACGAGCATCCTGGCGTTTGTTTTCCATGTATTGCAGACGCATTTCGCCCCCCCCCCCCCCACTATACGGGGCTTCTTCAGTGCTGACACATCATACACTGAAACTAAAACTAAGACACTGCGTTCAGTTTTGCGAAGACTATCGTTTGCTCTCTTAGTGTCTTGAACGCAGAGTCTTAGTTTTAGTTTTAGTGTATGATGTGTCAGCACTGCGAGACACTGCGTTCAATTCTGCGAAGACTATCGTTTGTTCTCTTAGTGTCTTAGTTTTAGTGTATGATGTGTCAGCACTGAGGAAGCCCCGTATTGGGGGGGGGGGGGGCGAAAAGTGTCTGCAATAAATGGAAAACAAATACCAGGATACTCGTGAGTAACACGATTTTTATACATTCTAGTGGCGACTTCGGCTTTGATTTCTAGGCTATAAAGTCCATGTCCATGGTGAAATTCCTAAACCACGTATCTCAGTTTGCGACGTTGTAGACTTCCTGTCGTACTTTATTTTTTAAAAAGAAAACCACGCAACGGTCACTCTTCAAAATTTTCGTGATTTTTTTGCTCTAGACGAAAAAAATTAGGCGAAAACTTCACGTGATGATGTTGATCTGTTGGAACTGTTGATCTGTTGATGTTGTCTGTTGTTGTCTGTTTAAAGATTTCTCCTTAAAGCATATTATTATCGTTGATTGATTTCTCTCCTAATATTTTCGATGATTTTCTTTTTGTTGGCAGGTAATCAATTATAATTCAAAAATCTAGTGAGGAAATACCTTGGACGTTATTTCAGAAAATGAACTCTGGGTGTGAGTACTAGATACAAATTATGTACAACCTTTGAGCCCTCACGAGCTTCCCTTCAAATTATGAGATCCATTTGTATTTGTAGAATACATTTGGTAGAATATTGCACGAAGTAAAAACAATAATCTTACGTAGAGGAGAAGGGATTTATTTGTAAAGCCAGTTGAAACCTTTTGGGGCTTAAATTTTTATGGGCAAGGTTGTTTATTAATTTTTGATGAAAATGATCGTTGAATACGTGAATTTTTATTAATTTGGTGCCCATTGTAACGTGATCTTTATGTATGTATGTATGTATGTATGTATGTATGTATGCATGAGCCGCTTTTACGGCGCGCTAGGGCGCTCTGCGACGCCTATTCTCCACAGGAATCTGTCATGGTAGAGATCCTCCGGAAGGTGGCATCTCTCCATCTCTTCATGGATGCCCTCTACCCACCGTTTGGCTGGACGCCCTCTCCGTCGCCTACCTGGGGGGACCCACTCCAACACCTTCTTCGGCAACCTAGTATCAGCCATTCTCTGCACATGCCCATACCATACCAATTGCTTGGTCATGATATCGTGCACAATCGTCCCCTCAACGCCCATTATCTCTCGGACACGTTCATTCCTGACACGTTCTCTCCTCGAGATTCCAGCCGATCTTCGCCAGAAATCCATCTCGGTCGCCTTGAGCATTTCTTGGGTCCGCTTCTTCAACTGCCACACTTCACTGCCATAGGTGATAATAGGCTTGACAACCGAGTTATAAATCCTCTTCTTGTTGTCTTTGGAAATCCTTTGGTCCCAAAGGATCCCATTAAGCATGGCGATGGCTTTCCTTCCTAGAAGATTACGGTCCCGAATGGCCTGATCCAGCTTCCCATCCGAAGTCAGCTTCACCCCCAGGTACTTGTATTGTTCGCAACTTTCTATATGTTGACCATCCTCCAGGACTATGCTTTGCTGAGCACCTCCAACTGACATCTTTTTTGTCTTACGGACACTAACCTCGAGGCCCCATTTGCGGTACTCATCCACCAACTTCCGGGTCATATACTCCGCGTCATCGTGATCTTGACTTATGACTACCTGTTCGTCAGCAAAGCATAGCGTGAACAGTGTTTCCTGGTCATTCAGAGGGACGCCCATGCCGGCACACTTTCTTTTCCATTCCTTCAGGACGTGCTCTAGATATATCTTAAACAGCGTCGGTGACAGACAACATCCCTGCTTAAGCCCCTTGGTGACAAAAAAACCGTCTGAAAGCCTTCCTTGGCACTTGATTCTAGCAAAAGCTCCCCGATAAAACTGCTTGACTGCCCCAATAAGTCCTTTACTAAAACCAGTTTCTTCTAGGACTTCCCAGAGTTTCACAAGAGGAATACTATCATAAGCCTTTTCAATATCCAAAAACACTAAATGAAGCTCCTGGCCAACAATTATCTTCTTTTCGGTTAACTGGGTAACACAGAACAGATGATCAGCGGTAGACCGACCAGCCCTAAAACCTGCTTGCTCCTCCGCCTCGAACGGGGTCCACTCCTCTTCGATCTTCGCTTTCAACACTTTTCCATAAATTTTACTTATCGTTCCTGTCACCGCTAACCCTCTGTAGTTCCCACAGTCATCCTTCCTTCCTTTTTTATGCGACGCTGTTATCCAGGCCTCTTTCCATTCTTTCGGGATGTCATCACCGTCAATGCACTTCTGCAGCAAATCCCTGAGATGGTTAACCAACTTGCCAGTCCCACATTTAATTAACTCGGCTGGAATGTTTCCTAGCCCAGGAGCTCTTTAACCGTTTTAATTTGAGAGAAACCAAACAAAATCAGGAAAAGGAATGAAATCATCATTGATTTAATCTTCCTACTTAAATAACTTTTTACCAAGCAATTAGTGAGGAATCTTCCAATTTATAAAAAAAAAACTTGGTTCAAGAATATTCGCCGAAGGCAGGCTATAGAATCCTACCACAGATCCATTGCTTGATCAGCTATTGCCAAATTTAATTGGGCAATTTACTTTTTTTACATGAAAACGGTTGTGCGAATTTTCGTGCGAATTTCAGTGAATTTTCTCCATAGTATCGGAGCAAATTCCTTAAAATTTACAGAGGAATCCGCACAAATGTTCTCTTGTAAAAAATTAAATTGTACAGTTGAATTTAACAATGGCTGATGTGGCTTGGTTCCTTTCTGCAAACGTGGTCCATTTAACGTCGATGTAGCTCAAATTGCATGGAAGAAGTTCTGCATTCTGATTTATGTTTCTAAATCAAAATTTCACGTAGAACACGATGTGCACAACAAAAATTACCGAAATCAACTCCTTACGAAGATATTCAATAATTATTGATGCGTGAATTCAAACCACCCGCTCATGAAAACTCATTGCTCTACGTGATTCACATCGCGCGCTAAACGTTATCATGACAGTCTCTGCGATGTAAAAATCTAGCAACCTCAATCTTGACGCTTTGGCTAAGCTGTAGCAAATTGGTTTTTGTTTGAACAACACATGGTGGGAAATGAACATTGCTCGATTGAGAAGCTTGCTGAAACCGTTGTAGTGCGCGATTTGACTCGCGTAGAGCTTTGAGTTTCTAGTGAGCGGGCAGTTCAAATTCCTCGTAACCAGTGTGAAATAAAAACGTTAATATCTTCGTTAGGAGTTGGTTTCAGTAATTTTCGTTGCGCAAATCGTGTTCTACGTGAAATTCTAATTAAGGAACATGTATCAGATTGCTTAAATTCGTACCTTGTCTCGTGGTCCATTCTTACTATCAAACTTTTCACCCAAAACAATTGAGCAGAAAGTTGGATTGAAAGTTTAACGCAAAAAAAATTGGATTCAATTACTGTTTGTTCAATTTTTCATCAAATTGTCGTATTCTCGCGTCAGTTTCACACTTTCCATTACGACAAGTTGTATTCAAAAGATGAATGAAAAGGTTGATAGTGTGAATTGGGCTTAACTTGTATTATGCACAAGACTTTCATTGTTCCAAACTCCTTCTCCAAAGTGCCGAGGAATCACCTCGAACTCTGGCAAAATATTTCATCGCGGCCGGAGACGGTGAAACTGGCATCCACTTTCGGGAGTCAACCGCAGAGGTCTCCGTGACGGGGAACGGATACCTCAACGATGCGGGTTTCCTGGCGAGCGAGAAAGAACCTGGAAGCCCCGGCCGGGAGGAGTGGTCGGAGGAGGATAAATCCGCTCATTTGCCGGCAAATTACAAGAATAACAAAGGGGGAATCGAACTCCGAACTCCGACCTCTATTAGGAGAACGACCCTCCTTCCGCCCGATACCCGACCGTGATATGTAAATCTGTTAAAATTAACATATGCACCGACTTGTAGCGTCCCCGGGACCCTCCTCCTATCTTTCTTGTCGCTTCTCGCCCCTCTCGTGCGCCGCTTTTCGTCTGCTCTCGCGGCGTTTCTGTCCCGAGAAAAAAGGAGATTTTCGTCTTCGTGAAAGATCGGGCGCTAGGATTTTGACAAGTGCGATAAGTACATATTCTGCCGTGCTAAGGAAAAACGCCATATGAACGTTCTTATGTTGCAAAATTTCTCACTGGAGGAAAAATTCGCTTGGATCTAGAGTCCAGAATCTTCAAAACATTGACCAAAAAAAAAATTGATTCAATCGGAATTTTTGCTTGAATCAAAAGGAAATCTGCCTAAATCAAGAGGCTCGGCTCTTCGATTCAAGGAAAAATCGGATTGAATCAAGAGTATTTTTTCTTGTCAATGTTATTAAGAGTCTGGATCAAAGCGTCTTTTTTCCAGTAGTTCCCAGAAAATATTGATTTTTGAGGGAAGTTATGAATATATTTCTTTCAAATTTTCAGACAATTTGATAAAATCACGAACAAAATTCCCTGGAAATGTGAGGGAAACTATTTTCAAGTATTCCTGAAAATTCGTGATGGATCGAAGGCAATTTGGCAACCTCTGAAGGCCCATACGGCGTTCTGCCTTACCACGGCAGTATTGTCGAGTACTTGATGTTACTATGTGGACCTCCGAGGCGAGAAATTGCCTGTACGTTATATTTGAAGGCGATTCTGATTCATGCAAAGTTTCGTGGTGCTATGCTATCTTTGTTCAGGGAGCCGGGGAGTTCACGGTCACTCGTATGGACGATTCAATGAAAGAAAGGGACTAACAAGCTTCAAGTCCCAAAGAGCGCTGTTAAGGTGCCTGTTTTGACTGCATGGAAAAGTTTAGTTTGTCTGGATATAAATTTTTGTTTGTAGCATTGGGAGTTGTCCAGACAATTTTGACCTTTCCGCTGAAAACTGTCCATGTTATGCTGCTGAAACCAAGATAGTATGCGGAGGAGAGGAGGAATCAAGAAAATCTTGACAATCCCTCTCCAATATGACCTAAAATTCTCTCCTCAGAGAATTTTTTTTACAATTTTTGAAATTTTGCCCTTTCGACGCCCCACATGAAAAATATTCCCGCTAAAAAACAATTGAAAATCCTATTAAATGAAGTAGGAAAGTATTTTTTCGTGATTTTGAGATAGAATAGTTTAAAGCTTACACATTAAATAGAGTTCAGTATAGCAATAAGGTAACCGACGTTACTCAGTCAAAAATAAAGACGTCGAGGTTCACTGATTCTACCTCATTCTGCACAGAATATTCTGTGAAAATTTCATACAATGACGTTCATTGGCATTCCATTAAAAATTTAAAATAACAACACAGATTTTGAAACATTGAAATCGAGATACGTGTCACATGTCTTTCGCCATCAAATTGTAATTCATGATTATTAAGATAATAGTAATGTAACGAAGAAATCTCCCATGGATGTAAATTAGCGTACAACCTAACCCTCTCTGTAAAATCCTACTCAGGATGTAAATAAAGTACCCATTCTATTCTATTTTGCTCTATTGTAATTCATTATTATTATCCTTTGATATTGAAAAAATATCACTATCACTATACGTTGAAATTAAACCTCTGCAAAAATGCCTTCGAAGAGGGATCAATGAGATTGATTCGCAAAATAGCATGTTCTACAATGTCGAGGGCGCCCTGTTCGAACATAAGTTGAGCATGACAGACGAATAAGTTATCGAGCTCCCGTTGAAATCCAATCGCCTTCTGATGGGGTTGTGAGAACTTTTTCTAAAATGGGTGAATAATGGACTAATGGAAGGAGGAACTTGGATTGTATGCGTGTCGAAAGGTATTAAATCAAGATCGAAGCCGGAGCAAGTTTCGGCTTTGAGGGGGTGGGCGATGGGGAGGGCAGTGAGGGGATGATGAGAAGGGGGAGGGGGATGAAACTGGATGAACGACGCCCCGTTCTTCGCGAGTTCTGTTGCTCTCTGTGTGCTCCGCGAGTTTTCGGTGCAGCGGGTGATATTTTAGCCCCGCGAATTTCAGCATGCGTTCCGCGGAAATGTTTATTGGGAGGGAAAATTATTCGGTCTTCTAACTTCGACGTAAAATTTTACCAGCCATTTAGCCAGAGAGGATAATTTTTGGGTGCCGTCTACGATTAATTAGGACCATATAGATTTCTGTTAATGAGAGAGGAAATTTTAAGAGGAGCAATGATACAATTTCGTAGCAATTTTTTAAGTGCAACATTTGACCAAAACCTCGTATTTTTGGGTATTTTCAGCGAATGGCACATACATATGTGGAAACACTGGTGCCATATCAAAGGAGTTCCGGAGTGACCACATTTACGAAAAATCAATGAATAAAAAACTAAGAATAATATTAGCTGTTCTCGTTGAATTTTTTGGTCCCTGTTGCTGGAGGGAGAAGTTTCAAGATCCATTATTACCAGTGTTATATGATGAATTTAATAAGACCTCTAGAAATCTGAAGAAATGAGATACTTTGCTCAAACTCTATTTTCACTCCTTGTTTTAAAAATCGGCAATTGCGATGAAAATTTCATCAACCTTCTCCTCTTTAAAAGACGAAACAAATCTATTAACCTTACCTCGTATTCGTTTTACCGCAAAGACTTTACAATCCTGCATTTGTGCTCCGCAGTGATTGTCAAAAATTGTCAAAAATCTTAAAAAATTGTAAATTTATGTATTGGTTCTTTATGTTGCTACAACTAAGTTTAAGTTAAAATTATTAGGGTTGATACTAAGCTAAAATTATTAAGGCTAACACTTGTAATTCCCTTCGTGTATAATTAATAATAACAATAATAAAAAAAGAAGTGTGTTGTTCCTTTTCAAATAAGTTATTTCTTTGGAAGATGGGTATAAGTGTAGTGTTGTGTATTAAGTAAAATTGAAGGAGAAAAATTTAATTAAATAAATAAACTAGGCGCTTCTGAATCAACAAGTTATCTTTAGTAGAAGGATTCTCGGACGTTTAACTCAATTGAAGCTTTATTAATTTACAAGGCAACTTGTAACCCAATCTATGTTCCTTTTTTTAAGTTTTTGTGCGCTTTACTGGGGAATCCAATCTCTTTAATTAAGTTTCAACGATGCAATTAGAAAGTGAGATGCTGAAACGCTCTCATCTTTTCAAATGAACTGAATTTTGTGATAAAAAACTGTTATTTTTAACGTGTTTAAAGACCTATCTGCAAATAGAAACAAAAAGTAAATATGTTGTTTCTAAAATGAGCTAGAATAAACAGTAGTTCCTTACTGCAAAATGTAGTCCAAAAATGTTGTGACTTTGATGTTGAAGATACAGCAACCCATGTCAGAGGTACATACTGGGGGCAAACTTTTCAATGTGTTAACTGCGGCTCTACATAAATCTTACCAAACTCAAACGCAATTAAGCCAAACGGATAAACAAACACAATATGGTAAACGAGCACTGGGAAAAAGACGCGTCGATGACGGCGCAGAGATGCAACTATTCGTGTTTGATGGATGTCCGTGTTGCATCTACAAAATGGAAGGCGCGATGGCGTGCGGCGTCAACTCGCTTTATTCTGCCAATGAGGTGATCTCCAATTCGGTAGAAAAGTTAAAACAAGTTGGTTTTTGCAATCGCTAGCGATAGCAATATTCGTCATGGGAACTTTTGCTTCTGGGATATGAAAATTTTAAGGTAGGTACAGTTCGTTTGTAGTATCTTCAGAATTGAAGGGGCTATGTAATTTTGTGTCGACATCTCTTTTTTAACATTTTTAATTTTTTTTCTTTGCATACAAGAAAGCTGTTATTTACCAATTATTTATTTTCGTTGGATTATGTATGGTTTTTGGAAGTTAACGCATTTAACTTTCAGTTTCGTTTTTTCGGCGTAAAGTATGATATTTTTACTCTACGCATATGCCCGAATACGCATCATAACGACGGTGAAACTACCAAACCACGTATCTCGTTTGCGGTGTTTAAAAATCTCCGCTCACATTTTATTTTTTTGAAGTAGACCAAATCAATATCATTCCTTGAAATTTTCACAGAATTTTCTCCGCACGAAGAGGAAAAATCACGGAAATTTTCAAGACTGGACGTTAAGTAGCTTTTCATTTAAAAAATAAAGTATGACAGGAAGTCTGCGACGTCGCAAACCGAGATACGTGGTTTGGTAGTTTCACCGTCGATAAGTGACCTATGTGCTTCCTAAGTTGCCATTTTTTTCATTCAAATAGATGTAACCGAAATGTTAGATGTGTACTACCTATACTACTTTCATGTCATTGCTTTATTTATTTATTTATTTATTTATTTACTTTTTGCGTAGGTATAAATTGTTATTTTTTGCTGAGTTTTGGAGAAAATATTGCTTTAAGAACGTGGAATGTAAATTAGTTTTATTGAAAAAAGAAAATACCATCATTAATTTGGGCGAACAGAGAAAATATACATCAATATTTGGGTCAACATCTCCCTGATTATGTAAAGGATGAATATATTAGTATTTCTGTATCAAAAAACTTAGCTTTTGTCTTCAGAGACACAATGATTCTAGTCCCAGTCAATTTGTTTTATTGAAAAAACAAAAAAACAAAAAATAAATAAAAAAAAACAACTGAAATGTTAGACATACTATTTTCATGTCTTTCTATTTGTATCAATAGGTACTTTTTGCTTAACTTACGAACGTTGAATGCAAATTAACTTTATTGAAAAAAGAAAATAACGTCATTAATTTGGGGGAACATGTGGCTGATTATATGAAGAAGGTATATTCCAGTATTTTTGTTTAACATATTAACTCACGAGAAAATGTTCGTACATTTATCATCTACTATTAATTATTTTTTGATGATTAGTCTAAAACATTCAATACAACCATTAAAAAGTAGTTCCCATCGTCGGGTATCGAACTCCCGATCGCCGGGTGCCCGCACCGAATCAAAAATACGAGGCGGTTTAGTCAACTAGGCTATAATGGATCCACGTGGCGAGAGTAAAAATAGCATACAAAAGACTCGGGCAATGGGCGGGACTTATCACAAGAGACCTTGACTGCTTTTGGGATGATATGAAGCGCATTGCTGTTTTGCTGTAGGAGCCATGGTTCGCACTGTTTTAATGCGTCTCGAGGTTCATGCCAGCACGCATTCCGATCGCGGCAGTTGAGCTAAGGCAATATTTGCGTATCCATGAATTAAATCAATCAATCGAGCTCTGATTTTGACTTCTTTATCCGTAACGAGTCCTCCAGAACAATTTTCCACCTTGTACGATGGTTATTATTTCTTTACTTCTATTTTTCAAATTTGAGGTGGGATAATGGCGGCTTCTCAAGAACACCGAGGTAGGCGATCTTTTGCACCAACGAACAGAAAACTGATGGCGAAAAATAACCAATCAGAACCTCCCAAAAAAAAGAATTTGCCTAAAAACGGAACTTCGTGGTTCTGCGCAGATTTACCAGTCAGACACGACATCTCAAGATGGAAAAAAACTCGCTGAAAGCGAATTTTAGCAATCAACACAACTTGACGTAGAGACATGATTGGCTAAAAAATACAACGGTTTTTGATACATCGGAAAATCAACCAAAAATCGGAGACTGGGCGAAACGCTCAAGGTCGCAGAGGTATAGGGAATCCCATAGCGAAAGCAACGGAACGATTCTAATATCATGGGGAACTCCGTTCCCAACATACGAGGCCCGAATACGTCTCTCCTATATCTTTGGCGGTGTCACACTCGATTTTGTATCTTCTTTTTATTTCAATTTTATGTTCTGATACGATGTATCTGTTAGATCTATATATAAAGATCTATATACCGGCCCCATAGCTATAGCTCCCCCGAAGTTGGTCGGGTTTATTTGACCCGGCTTGGGATTTTTAGGGGTAGTTGTCAAAAAAATTCACTACCTAGTTATAATATGCCTAGTTTTTTAACGAAGTATTTACAGACCTACTTCTAATGCTTGTAGGTACCGGCCCCATACGACCCGCAGCGCAAATGTTTTAGCGAGCCTCGGGTCACTTTGACCTGTCAATCTGTCATGAGCGGGCGTCTGACGGTTAAACAACAATGAAACTGCTGAGCATATTCTTCGTGATTTAGAATATATTTACAGGTAGTTTACAAGCGCGATGTAATTTAGTTCTCCGTGAAAAAACCACACTATGAGAGGAAATAAATGCAGTTGAGCGTTTTCTGATTTAATCTGACCGTTAAATGACGTTATGAGGGTGTAGGGTGATCCATGGCCAATTTTGAAATTTTTGTTTAGTTTGTATTGAATTTATCAGCAAACTTAATTTTTGGCGTGATTGGTTTTTGAATGGAATGACTTTAACGATGTAGTTTTGGTTTTTAAAGAGGGCCATTCAGTGGCTCTTAATCGTACGGAGAGAATCAGGCTTAAATCAGACCACCCCGCTAAAATTGAATGTAATTCATGAGCAAATTCAATTTTGGGCATTTTAAGTTTTTAGTTAACATGACCGAAAAAATAATAGTTTTACAACCGTATCCAGTTCTCGAAGTTTCTGCGTCATCTTCACTTGAATTAACAAGCTCTCCTTGGAAATTAGCTTTACGTAATAAACTCATTTTGAGATTTTTTTAACAAGTCATGTTTTATCAAGTCAAGGCGTGTAAGAGCACTTTAAATATTGACTTATTAATATGAATTGGCGGAAGTTGAAAAGTGAGTAAAACTTTTCCTTTGCTAAGAAGTGCGGCGGACTTTTGCCTTCAATTGGCAAACCTGGTCGCAAGTCTGAGGCCCGGGGCAACGCTTCGCCAGGAGAGACAACTTTCATTCAACTTTGTTTTCCGCAAGTTGTTCTACCCCCCCGAGCCCCTCCCGCCCGTCATTGCGCAACGTTTACATAGTTTAACCCCGGCGGTTACTA
Organism: Bemisia tabaci; assembly: GCF_918797505.1. Lineage (NCBI taxonomy): Eukaryota > Metazoa > Arthropoda > Insecta > Hemiptera > Aleyrodidae > Bemisia > Bemisia tabaci. The sequence continues at coordinate 55,651,877 of NC_092795.1, forward strand.
ACTCAATCCACTCGTAAAACAGTGGCTACACAACTTTCAAATTTGACGCCCTTTAAATACCGAGTTTTATCTATCTTGACTGCCACAAGAAACGCGGATGGCGGGAACTTACAACTGTTAATAGAGCTGAGAAGCTTTGTTTGTACGCGCTGCTTCGACAGCGAAGATAAGTTGAAAGAATTGCACGCTCATATTATTGGTCCATCGAACAGAGTGACCGAAGTGCTTTTGTCACAAAGATGCGTCTAATAACTTACAGACTCCTTCAATTTCTTGACATTGCGACTTGTCAACTTTATGGAGCTTCCTTCTGGGTTTTAACTTTTCAAAAAGATGAAAAAAGTGCGATGATTTGATAATTTTACTGTCGTATATTTTGAGAACCGACACACAGTGGATCGAGTCAATTAGAGAGGTCGGACATAAAATTTTTGTCGAAAACTGCAACTTTAAATGTTTATTTCGTCATATTTTAAATTTCAAGGGGTGCTTATAGAAGAAAATTTTACGAGTAAACCAACGAAACCACTTTAAGAACCTCAAAATTTTGTATAAACGGAGTTGTAAGCGTCTAAAGTGCCCAAATTTTGTCCGACCTCTCCTATCGACTCGACCCACTGTGCGATACCCCCGGAACGTTAGATCTCGGGGTAAAGTTATCGGTCATATAATTCATATCATCACACCGAACTGGCTCCTAGCGCGTCAATAATTCAACAAATGCTGACGGATGAGTGTACAATAATAAAGGCCTATATAAAGTTGTAAACCATCAAAAAATCAAGTATACCTCCTGGAGACCGCGAAATTTGTCCAAATACTCTCCACAAGTTGTACCTGCCTCCACATATGGTGATATAGTTTGGATAAAACGGATTGGTTTAATACTTCTACACACGTTCGGCCTAAACCTATTATTTCCGAGAAATTGATAATTTTTATGTTTACTAAGATGCCGGTTCGCCTTGCCAGTCATTGAGCCGAATAGAATATCCAAGATGCTGCGTCTAGTCCGGCAACAACGCTGACAATAAAATAGCGTGAAACGTATGATGAGGTAAAGTCATGTTGCAGTGTTGTCAGAATGGGCAACAGCGTGAAAATAACAGCACTTCATCCTTTCCGCTTCAAACTTTAAGGTGAGAAACAGTGCACAAAATGAATAGTTTCAAATCAACTTTCTTTGGGTGAATTCTGGGAAAAAGTGATCCCAAAATATTAATCCTCAGTCCCGCGACGACTATTTAGACTTTTTAAGAAAAAGTAACCAAAAACTTGTGTTAAAATGGGAAGTAAATAACAAAAGTAACAAAAGCTGCAGTTAGTTGTTTTTTTTTTTGTGTGTGTGTTAATTTTTCCTGTGTCCAAAGGACCAAATCTTTATGTTGAACATCTGCGACCTCGTTAAATATTAGTCGGCAGCCGCTAGGATCACCTGGATCACATCGGTGGTAATCCAATATGCGTCAGCCACTCGCAAGTCGCGTTCTCAAAAGCCTGTGTCACAATATCAAAATATTCCATCAAAATGTCAAGGTTGAGTGCTGTGATTGGTCCAAGTCATCGAATAAGCCAATCACAACACCTGACCTTGATATTTTGATGGAGTATTTTGATAGTGTGACACAGGCAAAAGTAAGTAAAGGAAAGCAAGAGTACAAATATAAGCTTGGCAGGACACCTTCTTCATGATACGATGTCTCAGGGTAACCTACAGTCTGGATCAATTAAACACAAAATTGTGTTGAGCGACCCAGTCCTCTACGTTAACCTTACACACAAAAAAGTAACACAGAGTACCACCAAACACAGAAATTTATGACTATGTACTCTGAAAAAACAGATTGGTAGAATTTATCATTCCTTCACGTTGTATTTCACACGGCGTCAATTTAGAGTCAATTCTGCCAGAAGAAAGGTAAACATTACTGTATGCTGGTACAAGTTACCGTTCCTCTGGTAGAATTGACTTGAAGATTGGTGGAATTTACCATTCCTTCACACTGTGTGAAATATAGCGTGAAGGAATGGTTAATTCTACCAATTGTTTTTCAGTGTATGCGCCTCGAGAGTCGATTTGATGAATGAGCTTTCCAACCTTGTTCTTCCCGATATCGAAGAAACCAAACTAACGTACGGCCCGTTTCAACTGAGTGTGGCCTTCTTGAGCCTCAGTTAGTGCGCTACTCGTTCCGGAATCATCAGTGCTGTTTTCGCACCAATGGCGTAAAATTCAAATTTGTCAGTGCTTTTATGTTATTAAATTAACTTGTGTTTTCATGTTGGTGATGGAACTGCGCAGAAGTCCGGAAATCGGCAGCAATGCGAAGAACGAAAAGGGCATTCTTATCTTAAAAGGGCCGTATTTTATTCATTGGAAGTTTCGTTCCTCCTCTGGCCCTCCTTCCGTAAGTTTCAGGTTACAAAGACAAAGTTACAGGGCCGCGTGAACGACCTGGCGCCCATGGTGAGAAAACACGGGGAACTTATTATTTGAGTCCATTAAACGGTTTGATAGCCGCAAGAAATCGACGTTTCTGGGCGAAAGGAGGGGGTTGTTGAGAGGGGTCAGTTTCCGTGTGGGGAAGGGGGGGTGAAAGGAGCCGTTGGGTAAACGGAGATAGAAACGGCAACCAATAAAGAGGGCCATAAATTCTGCACCGAAATGGGAAACGGGCGCAAGATCATAAAAAGGCTAATGAAAATAAATAAGAAAGTTGAGTCTGAGAGTCGGTGCTACATTGTTGCGACTCGCGCGCGTGTAATTCACGACTCACGGAGAGGAGGTGGTTGTGACACCTCGCCCACGCACGGGTTACGAGAACCGTTTATTATTAGTATAACGCTATTGGACGCGGGATTGAATATTACGTGGCCCGATACTTGCTCTTTTATGTTTCCAGGGAAATTTCTGCATTTCCAACGATTCTGCAACGCTGGAATGAGGTCGTGGAGTACATTTTAATCCTTACAATTTTGGAATTTCCTCAGTACATGGACATTTTTTCAGATTTTTTGGAATACCGTTCCAGTTGGACGCCTCTGGAATCGCAACTCGATGGTGAAATTTCTGAAAAACGTATACCGATTTGTTGGCGTTGCATAATGCATACCTTATCGCACAATTAGAAAACTGTTCAACCTCGTTATTTCAAAACTTCCGTGATTTTTTTTCTCCTCGCTTGAAGAATATTTTTAGGAAATTTCAAGGAATCGTGGTGATGAAAAGGATTTTCTCTATTCAAAAACTGAAACGGGAGAACAGATTTGGGACATGGCTAACTATCGTGATAGGTGGTTTGGAAATTTCACCATTGATTTGTAAGCTTTTCTGGCGGACAGTCACATATTTTCATCCCCCTTCTTTCTCATACCGCAGCAGTTGACCTCGACACACATCTGAGTCGAAGGGATCCATCGTGTTCCTCCGGCACTATCGAGGAGGTGATTTGCCTCAGAAAGCCCTATGAACATTCCAATGTTGTCAAATTCTTCCCATTGACATTTGGATGCCTATGGGATATTTTTTAATTAATACGCATAGTCCCAAGTCGGTCACACTGACACCGATGAAAGCCCTTGCAGCAACGCCACAGATAAGGCAAACGGAATCAACGCAACATGGAAGTAGAATGAAGGAAAAGAGGCGCGCTGATGACGGCGCAGAGATACAACTATTCGTGCTTGATGGATGTCCGTGTTGCGTCTGCAAAATTGAAGGCGCGATGGCGCGAAGCGTGAACACACAACGCCCTCTCTGTGCTCCAGTCAGTGAGGTGTCACTAAGATTCAAAAGTAAAGTTAAACCCCTTGTAACGCATATGTAAAGCAGCCCTAAACCCCCCCCCCCCTCTTTGAATTGCGTAACGCTGGCCTGACCCCTCCTCCCCAATTCTAAAAAAATCAAGAAAACGCTGAGGAAACTGCTTGAAAATGCGGGATTTTCAATTGTTTGCACATTTTTTTTTCAAAGTAACCCCCCTCTCCCCATCTCGAATGTGTTACATAACGCTCGGCATGCCCCCTTCTCCCCTCGTAACGCACCGTAGCGCTGGCTCAAACCCCCCTTCCCCTAAGTGCGTTACGTAGTTCTTAAACGGCCCCTTAAAATATTTATTTTTTGGAATGATCAACATTTTTCCTTGAAATTTTCGAAGACACTAGATTAATGTAAATAAAATCGTAGATGAATTTCAACGGAAAAAGGCTGTTTTCGCCCAGAAAATGTGCGTTTTACCGGGAGTTTGGCAAACTCTTATGGCTCATACGCCGTTTGGAGTCGGAAAAGCGGAACACGGTTGATAACACCCCACCGACAATGGGTTTAATGGAGCCGGAGGCCGGGCGGCCGGGCGCACAGTGGATCGAGTCAATTAGAGAGGTCGGACATGAAATTTTTGACTAAAACTGCAAATTTTGATGTTCATTTCGTCATATTTTGAACTTTAAGGGGTGTTTTGATAAGAAAATTTCACGAGAAATTCAATGGAACCTCTTTTAGAACCTCTAAGTTTTGTATAAATGGAGTTATGAGCGTTTAAAGTTTCCAAATCTTGTTCGGCCTCTCCTATTAATTCGATCCACTGTGGGTCGGTCTGGCGGGGCTCCAGGGCAAGGGAACCAAGTTAAGCGCTCTGCCATGAGGTTGCCCACCCCCGCACTCAACCCCCTCTGCCCCCTTCGGCCCCCCACGAAAATTGCACGGGCCGACAACCACGGCCTCGACTGAGACGCTTAAAAAGCGCCAACTTTCCGTTTACATTCGCCACTAATCCGCACTCTAGCGCAGCTTCGACTTATGTAGTGGGTATGTTGCATGACGTCGGGGTCGGGCCGAGGCCTAATTCGTCAAAACAGCCGTAACCCCCCCCCCCTCCCCCTCCTCCCGGTCGGGCATCACGCACGAGCTCAAAGTCGTGGATGAGGGCAAAAATGCCGGGCGTGAATTCAAATATCTCCGCGGGGCACTCGCCCCGAGGTTGCCGAGTTTGACCGGAAAAACTCATTTTCCATTTTCCGCAACGCATCTTTTGGCTAGAGTTATATACTAAGAGTTTATACAGCTTTATACTGTGAGTAAAGACAATGTGAATCCATTTCTAATTGATTACCGTATTTTAGGCCTCCACAGTGTCACAAACGGAAATAAAGATTACAGGTTCACCAATTGCAAAGATTATGAACTGGAACGGACCGGGACATTGGGGGCACGGCAAGGAACAAATGGAATGAGAGGGGGGACGGAGATAAAAATTCGGGAATAGGTCGATTAAAGATTACAAAAAAGGTTTGTGTAATCTTTATTCCCGTTTGTGACATCCATAAGCCGCGTTGTCTCAACTCTCTCTATAAAGGGACTCCACCTACAAGGAGAGTATGGGCATGTCGGTAATTTGGAAAGTTGAGGTTTGATCAGGGCATGAGGATCTTGGGGCCGAAAAGAAAAGCCCAAAAACCTAAAATTAGACATAAAACACGTCGTTTCAAAAATTATTAAAACATGTATTTAACTTTGTTTCTTTCTCGGTTTTGCGTAAAGAAGCTCGTTAATAAAAATTCTTCTACCGATGTAATCCGAGAGGATGGTGCCGGGGGTAACAACCGCACACCAGATATTAATTCATATATCAATTGGACGTATTTAAGCTGAAAGGAATTTAGCGCATAGGGTTTACGTGCAACATAGTTCCTTTTAGCGTAAATACATTCAATTAATCAAAATTTTGTAAATAAAGAGCTTTATAAAGACCGAATATAAAAAAAAATTGGAATAAGAAATATAATTATAATTTTAAGATCCATTAGATACTAGCTTTAGCTGTCTAATACCTTTATACAAATGCTTTTCTTCCAATTTCGGGTGGGGCAGCTGTCCGGCCCTATTCTACGTATCTTGTAAACTAATAAAATATGTTACCAAAAAAATTTTAGACAAATAAAAATTCTTGGAAATTTCAGTTTGTTATTGGAATGTGCCACTTGGCAGCTGTATTTTTCAATGTTGCCTATGAACTGCAAAACCTATGAGTTGGAAAAGTCCTAAAAATTAGGGAAACTCGTGTACATAAGTCCTTGGTAATCTTGAACCTTTTTTTTTCACCATCTATTTCCACTCTCACGTAATTTCCTTCCAAAGTTTCTTTGGAAAATTCTTCGTCCAAGTAGGCAGCTCCGCTTTTGTAAGGTCTGGCGTTTAATCTGAGGGCAGAGATCAAGTCCGGCTGAAGTTAAGCTCCGTGGCGGCTCCGAACAGGAAAGATAGTCGAGCGCTCGGAATGTGTAATTTTTCCTCCTTTTTTGCCCTCCCCCCTTCACCCTTCCCCTCTCCTCCACCCGTTGGCTTAGCCATGTTTAAATCCTGCACCGTAAGCTCATGCAAGACTGGGGCTTGAGGCGATTTTTACTTCAAACCAGAATCAGACCAAAAACTCGTGCGATTACATGAAGCATTTAATGTAAAAACCCGAGGCCTCTCATTGTTAATGGTCAAGTTAAATCAAATTTACAAAACTCAGTGAGAAGATTCATGTTTTTTTCCCTTTTTTAAAATAGCTTCCATGAAAAACTTATCATTGAGTTTTTGATACCAGAGCGTGAAGAAACGTTTAACGAACTTTTTACGAAAAAAACGCCTGGGTCAAACCAAACTTTGGTGATGTTTTGAAATTCCAGCAATGAGGCCTTGAAAATAAATCTAGGCTGTTATGTTCAAGGCTTAAAATTTCCCGATGATCACCCATCTTTATACTCTCTCGTCCATTCCCGGGCCTGCAAAATTGTCTCAAACGATTCAATTTTGTGAGAAAATATTACTAAGCGATACCCGTGATAAATTCGGCTGATTTTTGCCCATGCTTAGAGCAAAAATCAATGAAATTTTCAGTCATTAATGCCCAAGACTTCTGAGTGCCTTAAATCGAGAGTGAAAATTTTGCAACATTCAAGAGTACTTACGTTCCTTCGTTTGAGAAGCAGACACCTTACCCGTTTTGTAAAGTCACAAATGGACCGTTTTCAACAAAAATGCACCAAGTCGCACCAAGGTTTGAACCGAGGAGAAAAGAATAAAGCTTTTCCTTGCATAAGACTCTAAGGCTTTTCAGCGAAATTTTTTTTTTCTTAACCTCCAATATTTGACGGGAGAAATTTTAATACTAGTATAGTTGAATCCTAATTATTCACTCTTGACTCATTGTTTCAAAATTGTCTTGGGTGCATTTCTGTCAAATGCGGTTCAAACACGCGGTGAAATTAACGTCATAAGACGCCGTTTACTGAACGAAGGAACTTAACTCCTTTCAAAGGTTGCAAAATTGATTAAAAATACTCAATTTTCACAAGAAAACACCTGTATAGTTTTTGTCCAGAATTTTACTAATTGCTGCACGAGATCAGAGAAAAGACCAGTGTTTCTGGGTAGAAATTCCTAAGATTCACCTGATAAAAATGCGATCGAGAATTTGCACGCAAAATTTTTGTTGCTTTAACTCAGAAAGCTAACACAGCTGATTTTGCAATATTTCTAAAACATTTTATCTGACATGGAAACCAGTATAAAATTAGACCTGAAAGTGAGAAAATGCACCCTCTAGTGACGTCATCTGGCAGCATTTCCCATTTAAACGCATGTATTTTAGCAGATTAGGTCATTTTGTCATATCTCCTCCAATAAACGTTTGATTCATGAATCAATGGTATTTTTGTGTTCAGTTCAAGCAAGAGTTTCAACATAAACGTGAAATTCATCAAACTCACGACACCTGCAAATTCTCCATTTGCAAAAAGAAATCTGGCAACATTTAAATGCAGTTACGTTCCTTCGTAGGGGAAACGACGAAAAGACAACACCTTGTGACGATGAAAAGGCGGAGAGAGCCGTGAAATAAGTGCCAGGGAGTGCCACGGGTGCAAGAAAGAGAGATATGCGTGTAATTTTCAAACAAAAACAATGGCTGCATCACAGCGCGCGAACTTATCGAACAAAAAATAGAAACAGATGGAACGGGAGAAGAGGGCAGGGAGGGGGAAACGGTTGAAAATAAAAATGCACGTGGAGCATCGGGCCGAAAAGTTGATTCATCGGAGAATTATCTCGTGCGACTAAGGGCGGATGATGAGGAGAGAACCGGATTATGCGAGGCGGGGAAATGAAACCCCGACCAGGCTTCCCAATCAAGTTCCCCCCAATTTCCCGGTCTCGTGGGAAAGCGGCAATTTATTCGATCGTGCCCCCGAATCCCCCGATTCAAAAATTGCAGCCGAGGAGTTGCAGATAAAAACGCCGTCCCCGCGTTGCCAGATTTAATAAAAAAAAAGTCCTACCCGCACGCACTCCTTCATTGGGTCTATTCGAGGCGTTACCATCCAATAAAGTATTGCGCTCTCGTTTTTTTTCATTTCCACGGTGAAGCCACTAGAGTCTCTTTATACTAATAATAAGTCGCTCTTTTAGCGCTTCTGTGCGCCCTGAGACACCCAGCCGCCACTGACAGCGATCTTGCCAGCAGCCTGATTGTTAAAATTTTTTGTTGGTCGGGACGACATAGATAACATAGGTTAAGAGGCGGTTTGTGATTGGTCGGCTATGTCTTATCGCTGTTTTGTCGTGCCTATGTCGGTTTGAACTCACGACAAGCTAACGGCACCTCTTAGCTTCCGACAGTATGTCGTCCATTCCACCTGCTGGCAAAGGCACGACAAAGCAGCGATAAGACATAGCCAACCAATCACAATCGGCCTCTTAACCTATGTCAAAATTTCAACAATCAGGCCACTGAGCTCCTCCGGCATCTCCTCATGTCCTGCCTTATTCCCTCAATCCACGATTTGGCAGGGCGTCCACTACGTTTTCTGCCTGAAAGGACCCAATCCAGAACCTTCTTAGGCAACCTATCACATGGCATTCTTTGCACATGCCCATACCAGACAAGCTGTATTGTGAAAATGTCATGCACTACATGTATGTCGTTTTCGACACCCATAATTTCACGTACCCTTTCATTCCGAACGTGATCTTTCCTTGACACTCCGGCCGATCGACGCCAGTAGTCCATTTCGGTTGCTTTAAGAATGTTCTTGGACCGTTTTTTCAACTGCCATACCTCACTGCTATAGGTTAATATGCTTTTGATGATAGACTTATAAATTCATTTTTTGTTAATTTTGGATATTGTCTGGTCCCAAAGAATACCATTAATGGTTTTCCTTTTTAAAAGATTACAAAAAACGTCTATGGCATTCATTAGCCGCGTTGTCTAAAGTCTCTCTATAAAGGAACTCTAGAAACTACCAGCGGACTGACTGTTGAAATTGATGGATGAAACTATAGGCAGAGAGGATAAAAGAGATATGGAGGGATACTATCGGTATAAGTGGTGGTTGGAGTGGGAAGGAATATTTGCACAAAAAATAATCTTCCGAAATGTTTGAATCAAGTCAAAAGCACTGTTTTCGACAAACTCGACATCTGAATACTTTTTTTTTTTGAGTTTGTTATCTTATAAATACTTCTGACTCACAATGATGGTTCATCTCCAATTTTGTCCCTCAAAACTACGTGAAAGTTGGGTGTAAAGTGGGCCGAAAATGGGTCGAAAATCACTGGTCCATGAGAAATACACCGGAAAAAGACGTCAACTTCAAATGAAGATTTCTCGCTTGAAACGCAAAATGCTCTGGTGATTGACATTTTCTCAATCCTCGGATACCCAACTTCAATTCTACCTAAAAAAATCTTGCGACTTTTTGCGACTATCATAGATATTTGAAGTTAAAGTTTGGGTGTTTCACGTTACTTTTATATTGTTAACATAGGGTTAATTCGAGGCTGCCAACTTCAAATGAAATTTTCTCGAAAAATACGCAAAATATTCTGATATATAACATTTTCTTATTCCGCGAGTGTTTCACTTTGATAGTGCCGAAGGCTGTTCCTATGTCAGTGCCACTATCTTCATCATTTAAAACCGATTTTTTTGCGCATCATCCATCGCACTGTGCGGCACAGCGGCGGCCGGCCGGCCAGCACGCAACGCGCACTGGCGCCTACAAACCTAAAGGGATACTTCAAGCATTGCGCAATGTGTGAAGTATCCCCTTAGGTTTGTAGGCGCCAGTGCGCGTTCCGTGTTCCGTGCTGGCAGCACATCGCGTCACTCCGCTTTCTGCTAGGCTCTATTATTTAAACTCGCTTAATCAGCGTTTTTCAACTCATGATTTTTAAAGTTTTGCACACTCTGCATGGATTGCTTTCATTTAAATTGATAAAAAAATTTATTTGTGAAAGGAAAATATGATGTGTGATTAATGTGTGATACTATCTTCATTATTTACAGTCAGGTGTCTTTTACCGATTTTTGTCCGCATCGTCCATAAGGATGCCGCACTTTGCAACAGTTCAAACTGGAACATGTTAACTCAAAAATTGAAAAATTTATGGCGTATCGAGCTTTTCCTTTGCTCGTACCGGTATTATCGAAGCGGTGGTGGTACGCGAAACTAACAGCTGTTGGCCCACCTCAGGAAGACTTCCTTCTGAATAAATCTGTCCGTTTTACGTGTCGCACGTAAGCCCAGGAGGCTGATTGTTGAAATTGATAGACAAAGCTATAGACAAAGAAGATAAAAGAGGTATTGAGGGATCCTATTGGTGGAAGCGGGTGGTTACAATAGACGAAGGAGGTAGGTAATATACTAACGAACAGCAACCTACGAGAGACCCTACAGTTAGTCAAATTACGCAATCAGGATTCCCGCGCCGTGAGAAAACCTAACCAAAATATAAGAGAATTCTCGACAATTGCATGTCACGCACCTTTCTTACGTACGATTTTAATTTAGTTAAAACATTTGTTTGCGCAACAAAAATAAATACGGGGGTAACAAACCCTTCAAAATGATAAAAAATCATTCGTAAAAGAACAGTTTCCGGGATTTATTGTCTACTTAGGTTACGTTCCAGCATCCGGAACTTTCGGCCTCTGAGCCCGGAACAGTACGTCTATGTAACCCTTAACTTTTTTTTTCAGTGAATGTGCTTGTTGCAAACGCAAACAAATGAAGACGTAATGGCTTTCTGGATGGCAACGCGTGCTGGAAGTATTTGTGCCGTGTATATCTGCACGCGTGGCACGTGTTGAAGATGAGAGCCCTAGATAAAACTCATTCTTTACTTTAACAGTGATGTAAAAGTGATACATAGAGTTCTACTAATTGTGGATTATCAATTTGTAGAAGAGGCTCTTGGGGAAGTTGCAAGTTTTAAGCCGTGCAGGGACTAGTGTATTTTCTCGCAGCCGCTTATATTATTGCTCGTTTGGTTGTTTCCCACGTGTTCGCCTACATGTTCATCCCGTCTGCATGTTCATCCGGACTACATGCATTCCGAGCGCTGTCTGCTAAAGACTTCCTCCGAGCCCCGGATCGGCCTAACCTTATTTTACGCCTCTCGACAATGCAAATGAGGGAAAAGGTTCGAATCGCATGCCATTTCGCGGATTAATTAGCATCCCTGGGTAGGCTCCCCCTCCCGAGTGCCGACACATTCAAGACACATCCGCGTCGGTAGACAACGTTGCCATGTCCAAACAAAGGCTTGGAAATATCAAGGCCCAACCAACCCTCCACTGAAAAAAAATTCTCGGCGTTTTTACCAAGGACCGTTGGTACCTTTACTCTCTCACTTTTTTTACCAATTGTTGGTTTTTACCAAGACAGACTGGTAAGCTTTTCTAAAAACCGGTATTTTTACTGTTTTTTCAGGTAAGAATACCACTTTTGTTGGTAATCAATTCCCGGTAACTTTGACATTTTATCTCGGTAACTCTACCACAATCGATAAAAAATATTGGCGTTTTTACCAAGGTTCAGTAAAATTACAGAGAAAGTTCAATAATTTTACCGAGATTTCTCGGTAAAATTACCAATTCCATAAATGGTAATTTAACCAAGAAAAAACTGGGATCAAATAGAACCCTTAATTCTTGTTAATTTTACCCTTTTCTTAGTAAATACACCGAGATGTTTTTTTCAGTGTCCAGAGGTAAGACTGTAGAAATGCTTGTTTCGCTTTGCGGCGTTGTAGACGGCCTCTTTTTTTTCTACATGGAAAACTACTGGTCATCGTTTTTTTTAACATTTCGCTGATTTTTTTTCCCCGTAAAAATAATATTTTCCAAAAATGTCAAGCTATTTTGTTGGTTCGGTCTCCTTTTGAAAAACAAAGTAATAGCGCCGCAACCGAAATACGCAGCTTTGTAGTTTCACCGTCAAAATGCAGTCGCTAAACCGTTCTCATAAGTTCTCACCGAAAGTTCAGAGAGCATAAAGTAAAGGGGTCAGTTGTGCGACTCACAGCATCTTGTTAAGCTTACAAATTAGCGAAAAATAATTATTCATCGATACAATGATTATAGCTGGAATCAAGTTGAAATCTGCTGGATTCGAAATTCTATATTCAAGGGATTAAATTCTTGATTCAAGTGATTATTTTCTTGAAAGCAAGTATATGAATAAATTTACTGAAATCAAGTATACCTTTTTTCCAGTGTCCGTTTTAAATTGCTGAACTTTGAATCATAAGGCCGATCAAATTTTCGATTCAGATAACCAACGTTTTCGGCTCAGATAACCAAAGTTTTTAGCTGCAGAAACCCAGTTTTGGTTAGAGTAATCCACGTCTCTGGTACAAAATAGAAAATAATAGTGCAACTCAATATGACGATAGAAAACTTTGCTTATCTTGAATGAAGTGAAAATTATAGAGGCGGGCGAGACCGGACCAGGGACACCTACTCTCGCACAACATTTGCACAATTGTGGAAACGCAGAATTGGATGTATAGTTTATCTTGCATGCTTTATACACAAGCTAACCTCGTATTAATGCTAACAGGTTAGGTTTATAAGCGCCGAACATTTTTCATCCAGTCTTTTAAAACAATATACTTCTATTCAAACAGGGAATCCTCTCGAACGAAAAAAAAATCATTAATAATCGCTCTCGCTCTTTGAATAAGTTTGCATTTTTCGCCGTACTATCTCAAGTAGGCACTGTCCAGTAGTTCACTTTGTCAGAAATTCATCTGGATCACGCTGTGGTGCACGATTGATTCTAAAGTTCTGTGTGATAACGCTTGTCAAATACTTTCGGAAATGCGACGAGAGTTAAGTGAAAATTGTCAGTTTTGGTAGTACCTACGCACTGAGCTCATATCCTCTCCCCCTGTAAGTTCGTTTGCAATTCACTTATTTTCCCCCTACTAAGGGAAAGAACTTAAATTAAAGAAAAGCAATCAATTACCTGCCACGCATCTTCCCACAGAGTAAATTACCGCCACACTAAAATACTGATAATGTAGGCACGAGAATATCCATTTATTGCTGACTGTATTCTATCATCACTGCTTTTGCTTTGTTCTGCCTGTGTAAGAGGATACAGTTTTTATTCCATTTCGATCTAATCTCTAACTCATAGATGTTTTCAACTGTGAGTAGTATTGCAGTCTCTGACATCTTCCCTCTCTGTTACAAAAACAGCTGTTTGATAGCGGAAACTGTACAGATCCCATCCTGCGCAGATTATCTAATAGTGAAAGCAAGCTCGGAAGTTGTTGCTGTGAATAATCTCTCTGATTCCATATCCCAATTCTAGGGAGCTCAGTGTTACTGTAATAGTGGTAAAATTTTGTGTGAATCGCGCTTCAGTTTGCTGAAGGGAAGATCTATAATTTTAACAAGTGTGACAATTTTCGGTGGTATATTTCTTCGCTAATATTTTGTGGAAATTGTATCCGGTAGTTATTGCGGAGAGTTATATCTTGAAGTTTTGTCAACTTTTACTACTGAATTTACACTTTGAAATATTCTCAACCTCATTTTCAAGATTCTGAAGCTCTTCTAGTCGTAAGGAGTAAAAATCTGTAAGTACCTAGACCTACGCCTGTGGTTTTCCTTTGTTAATCATTTAGGTGATTTCCTACTTTGCATTCGTATTTTTTATTGAGGGATGAACCAGGTTTTGTTTTTGACAAATGCTGAATTCTCATTGAGTGAAAGTAATTACATTTATTGAGAACGGGCTGCCAAGTGATAAAAATGATTTTTCAATTTACATTTTTCGCTGCAATGAGTTTTAGCAATTTATCATACCTTGGACAGTCTGTTCTACATTTAAAATAGGTAGCAAGAATTTTTGATCTATCTACATTTGTTCCTTCCAGTGCTTCCCCAGTGCTTTATTTATTTCTACGAAGGCTTGCAACATTAAAGTTAGGTTTTTGAAAATTTCTCTTGATATCTCTACACGATGAATAAGCTAACATTCATATGCTGATTTTCTTTCTCAATAAGCATCATCTCTTCTCTAAGATTCATCTCTTTTCTCAAATTGACTTGCTGAACTATCAGCCAAGGAGTTCAAATCTCTCTTGATATCTGAAACATGATCAACAAGCTAACGTTCATATGCTCTTTTTCTTTCTTAGACAGTGAATTATCCATCACTTTCCTGAAACTAAATTGTTATGAACTATCAACAAAGAAATATATACCTATTTTAAAAAGAAGGAAAGAAAAAAAATCTTGTTCAGAAATTGACACAAGATAATTCACTCAATGTTTAAAACTTTGCTGGAAAGTTTTTCTTTTCTATGTAGGTACTTTAATGGTGAATTTTCAGCTGTAGTTCCGAAAAAATCCACCACGTCGCGGACAGCGGCGGCGCGCAGAGCTCCGGCCGTCCAGCCCGTAAGTAGCGCCTAGAGCGCAAGCTGCCTATGCCGCTCGAGGCCGCGACTTACGGTTTTCATGTCCGTTGCAGTCCGCGTCGTCCCCGCACGTAGCAATCCGGCCGTTAGGCGCGTAGGCGAACGGTAGTGCCATATAGCCCATTCAGTCCGTGCTCCAGGTCCGCTGCTTCTGGCCTCCACGGCCGGAGCTTTTTTTGAGTGCATAAGGCGTGTTGAGAACATTCTTAAGGAATACATTTTGGACCTACAAAGCGTTGCATGAAATCTAGGAATTGGGGTTATAGGTTTCATTTAAAACTTGCGTTTAATTTAAAAGGATGACTTTAAATAGGTAATATTTAATTTAAAAATTCTTATTAGAACTCCCTCTTGAGCTTATTGGATTCCAACTTTGGGACTAGGGCACGTGAAACACATGTTGATTTCAAACTTTTATTCAAAACGAATACTAGAATTTCAGAGTCCTCGTGTGCCATTTTTAAGGTATACGATTTTTTCATTTATACACATAGACAGGCAAAATCCTGTAAGAAACGTGGCAAGGCGGGAAACAAGCGTTTCTAAATTAGCTTTTTATCGGAATGTAAGGTATGAAGTGAGCAGATAATCCCTCAGAAACACAGGGCTGAATATTTAATGCGATTGCCTGGCAGGGGTGCGGGGAAAAAGTAAACAGAGCGCCTCAGGAATCTCGCAAATACTGTGATTCAACTTGAATTATTATTGTGTCTCGCTTTCAAGCGGCCTGACATTTTCGATTAAAATATTAAAGATGACTTAGGATAACGAAAACAAACGCATGGAAGAATGCTTCCATCCATTTTAGCATGTTGCATGATACACAGGGGGACCCTTCAATTTGCGAATGATGTTAATCTCACGAGCTTCTCCATTCATGTTCCGCGAAGAGAAGCTGGTCCAGTTGCTGCTTGGCAACAAGAGATAACTTCTGACAGACCGCAGGGAGAGTTCAAAAACATTAGCACCACAACATATGACTACAAAGTATCACGTAAATTACCATGAAAATGACAACAATTTTTGAATTCAATTAATATGAGGGATTGGCGCTTCCTGTGCCAGTGTTGCAGTTTTTTATGAAATATAAAATCTTGAAATTTCATGTGAAATATTTCATGGAATTTCAGAAAAATATGCAAAATATTGAAAAATGTTTTTCGAAATGAAAGGCGACAGGTGTTCGCTTTCTGGTGTTTTAGTGCGTGTTACATACCCAGCCCCTGAAAATATGTTTCATATTTGTCACAACTTTGTGAAATTTCATGAAACATTTCACGGAAATTTTCAACATTTCATATTTTTCATCTCACCTGTACAACTCTGTCCTGTGCTCGTCAATTCCAGCTTTTTACTTGCCAACAAAAAGAAGTCTACCTGTATCAGACTGGTCATTATACAAATTCTAGTATTCTAACTAATATCTAGAACAAAGCCCAACAAAAAATGAAAGTTTGAATATGATACTTATGGGGGATGGATGGATGCTGTTTCGATTCCGCGACCCTGTGTGTCTCCAAGTGACGAACCCCGACACGAGAATTTGACGGCATGGTATCGATGCGAGGCTGACAATTTTAAAAGATTTTCGGGGAGTTAAAAGCTCTCCAACTTTATCGACACGCTTGGCTGACTCCGCGCAGTGATACCTTCTGTCATTAGTCTGGAGTTAGTTTAATTACTTCATTATCCCGTGTCTTTGTTCTTCCAACTTCGGGGGAAGCCGAAAACTTGGTCAAATTGAATTACGCCCGATTCCGGACTTATGGCATCGCCGCACGGTGGAACAAGGTCCGTGCCGCAAGGACAATTGAACGTATTACTATCAAACAGAACTGTGTGCATTATGGCGTGAGCCCTGCTATGCACATATTCTTATGGGTCTGAGGGCTCATGCCTTAATGCACATAGTTCCGTTAGTAGGTATAGTTTTTATTTTATGTTATCGCTAACGCACACCGAAAGCGTTGCCGAAAGTAGTTTATTAATTGGACGTATTTCTATCAAACGGAACTATATGCATTATGCATATTCTTATGGGTCTCAGGGCTTATGTCTGAATGCACATAGTTCCGTTTGATATAAATATGTCCAATTAATAAACTATTTTTGGCGACGCTTTGTGTGCGTTAGCAAATACATAAAATAAATACCAGGGACGTTTCACGATGTTACAAACGCATTTTCAACCGTCAAAAAAATAAAAATTTAAAAGAAACAAGTAGAGCCTCACCGCTTTAATTGTGCGACTTGACAAAGAGAGCTTCCTCATTACATCGATGCCTACCGCGGTATACCGTGCGAAACCACGTATTTCCTTTGCGACGTTTCAAAATTTCCGCTCCTGTCTTATTTTTCTGTGGAGGAGCAAGTCAACTTCATAACTTGAAATGTATACAGAATATTTTGCAAATAGAGACGAATCAAAAAAATCTTTAAGGAATCACGTCAAATAGTTTCCTAAAGAAGAAATAAAAAATGACGAGTAACCAATTTTAAAAAAAAACTTTGTTGAAAAGTACCAGACTAAAGTCAAACACCAAAATTATTATTAAACAATATTAGAAACTCACTAGCCAGAGGGGTCCCTTGTTAAAAATCTGACGCGTTTCGAGTCGCGTTCCAGAAGATGACCGAAGTTGTCGAAACGCGTCGGATTTTAAACAAAATTTCCTTCTGACCAGTGAGTTTGTAGTATATTTTAATAATATTTGGACGTATTTATAAATGGCCAAGCAATTGGTACGGTATGGGCATGTGCAAAGAATGGCTGATACCAGGTTGCCGAAGGAGGTGTTGGAGTGGGTCCCCCCAGGTAAGCTACGGAGAGGGCGTCCAGCCAAACGGTGGGCAGAGGGCATCAGTGAAGAGATGGAGAGATGCCAGCTTCCGGAGAATCTCTACCATAACAAATTCCTGTGGCGGGTAGTAGCGGCTTATATGTACATACATTTATGCTAAAAGGTACTATGTGCATAGAATTTGCGTAAGACATAGTTCCTTTTAGCATAAATACGTATATTTGTAGTGTATGGCGGGTAATCTGCATCGTCGCAAACGGAGATACGTGGTTTCCTACTTTGGCCATGTACATTAAACATCAGTCATCATTGACCGAATCTGCTTTCGGAAAGTCTCCCGGCAAAATCGATCGAAACCAGTGTGCGGCGGATGTATATACCGCTTATTGTTAGTATTTGAAGGGCATCGAATGCGGGAGCCGAAGCCACACCGGCATTGCCGAGGCTGCATCATTCAAAAGTCAAAAGTAATTTTTGACTTTGTTAATCATCAAATGCAAATCTGAAAGTAACTTATTCTCATCTCCTCCACCCTCCTTCCCTCGTCCCTGTCGCAGCCCGTATTTCAGTCAATGCTACTCGGCGAAGGGACAAAGTCCTCATCGTACCCTGCAAAGTCTCCAAGGTGTCAGTGAGATTGTTATTGGCTTTTAAAGCTCTCCGAGGAAGGTGAGTGAACTTGATTGCGACGAAATCGCAGAGTCCGATCGGCGGATCGACTATTTATTCCTTCCGAATGAACTGATCGATATATCCGTGCCCTAGCGATGATGAATATCGATTTAATTCGTTCAATCGATAAACAAGCGATCCGGAGGCTCGACATCAAAAAGTTCGCTCCTGAAATAAACTGTCCCGGAGCTGTTCGAGTGTCGGAAAGTGGGAAAGTAATTAAAAATATGAAGAAATTTAACAGGACTTTAATCTGTCTCGCTTCATTTCTCCGAGCAAACCGATCAGAGTCGGAGGAGTGTTATCACTACGGTGCCAAACGTGACTCTTAGCGCCAAAAATGAGCTGTGTCCATGGGCGTAGCTTGGGGAGACCCAGCCCCCCAGAATTCAAAATAGTATCATCTAACCCCCCGTACTTTCTCCCAGAAATTTTAGATGGTGAAAAAACATCTTCGTCGGGGATATTTTATCTCTGTTAATGTAGAGTTTTCAATGAACACCTTGTGCTCATCCTGATAGAATTTTCTCAAATTTGAGTAATGAGAACTTCAAAATGCGATTAAGTAGAGTTAAAATTTCAATAAATTTCTGGAAGAGGCCCTATAAACCCCTCTCTGGACAATTTTTGCAGACCTATGGTCGAATTCAGTAGTATAACTTTGGAAATGAATCCTTGCAAGGGATTAGAATAATTTCAACCGCAAAATGTACGAAATACGGAGGAAAAAAATTCCATGATTTCGGCAGACTTCGAGGTAGGGTAGGGCCCACCCTAAATTTTACAAAACTCGCAGTATGTTTTCTCGTATTTTGTATTTTTTGTAGGGAAAATCATCGGAATCCCTCTCATGGGCCCAGTTCCAAAATTATACCGCTGCACCCTACTCGAGGTTGGCAAAAGTTACCCCTTTTTAAGATGCTATGTTAAGGATCTCCTTGAACCTCCCTCAATTGCAATGTAAACCAAATGGGCCTCTTATGCTGTCATGCTAAGGAAAAACGCCATATGAACATCTGAGGGTTGCCAAATTTCCTTCACTAAATAGTTTATTTTTGAGGAAATTCATGAATATTTTTCCCTGAAATTTTCAGGAACTTTGGGTGAGATTGCGAGCAAAAGTATCTAGAAAAACTGGAAGATATATATTCATAAGTTTACCGGGAAAACCGTGTTACCTCAAAAAAAATTCGTCAACGCCTGAAGGTTCATACGGTGTTCATCCTTAGCACGGCAGTATAGAGAAAAGCTGTTTAAGGAACTGAATACAAACTCTGATATAAAATCATGCGAGTCATCAGTGGCGTGGCGTGATTTGCGATAAATCGATTGATCTGCCATTTGAACCTATGGAAAAGGATCCATCCATCCAACCTATGGAAAAGGATCCAAGGGTGCGAACACCTTAATGCTCGATTCTTCACCATAGCTTCAAATGGGGAAATATCGATAATCGATCATTCACGCCTCGCCACCGATGCGAGTAACGCGTAAAGCGCTGCCTCCACTCGTCAAAATGGCGTCAAAATGGAAGCTCCAAGTGAATCGATTTCAACGATAAAGCCTCGATAGACGATCAAATTCCCGAACCATTTCCGATCAAAGTAGCATCAAAGTGTCGGGAGTCATCAGTCATAAACTCATTAATTTGCTTCATTTTAAAATGAAAACTTGGCAGAAATGTTTCCTGTGGCAGGAAATGATGAATGGTGGCACTTTGTTCTGATCTACTTTGAACAAAAAAGTGCGGCCCGTCAAAATTTGATGGTAGATGGTGACCACCAGTCATCAGCATGTCTACTTTGATCGGAATTGGTTCGGAATTTGATCGTCTATGCAGGGCTATAAGTGGCTCAAAGGCGGGACTTGATGCGATTGATGAGTGTTGCAACTCAACATAGAGCGGCGCGACTCTTTTTTGATCAACAATCGCGAACAGATCGTATCTATCGATTCACTTTGAGCCTCCATTATGACGCCATTTTGACGAGTGGACACAGGGCTTAACGCATAACGTCTGAAGCGCTTCGCGCTTGAGGGGGCCGAGCCGCGAAGCGGTCAGGGGTGCACCCCGCACTCTGCGAGAAGACGATTGAAAATCTTCTAGAAAACTTGGCAAAGACGTCTTCGGGCCGGGACTCGTCAAGCTTTGACAGACTTCTCATTTTCAAGTCTCGGGCGAGCAAGAGCGATGACTGGGAAAGCTCGTCTGGGTCCAAGTTAAATTTTTTAATTATTTTTGCTCCTGGGGAAGTGCGTCTACTGCGTCCAGGCCGGGGAGCTCGGAGGGGAACTTGGAGACCCGGTTCCTTGGACCCTCGAGCAGACGCCGTGTTCCCGCTAATCCTTTCATTCATTTAAGCTCGGTAAATCGAAGGAGTCTCAAAAGCGACCCCGAATCAATGGGCCCACTGTTTAGCCTTTATTTAATTTAGAATGTCAAAAGGAACGGCGAGGAGCTTACGATTCTCAATCATGGCGGCTCCGTTCCAAGAAAGAGGCCTCCGCCCGCAGAAATTAATAAATAAGTGTCCCGGGAACATGATCGAATGGACGAATTTATGCCAAAAGCATCTACGTGAAAATGAATTCAATCGAAGTGGACTATGAAGCATGCAACTTCCATACCCCCACTGGAAAAAAAGTCGCTTGAATCTAGAGTCCAGACTCTTAAAAACATCGGCAAGAAAAAATACTCTTGATTCAATCGGATTTTAGCTTAAAACAAGAACCAAGCCTCTTAATTTGAGCGGATTTCGTTTTGATTCGATCAAATATCCGATTGAATCAAGAGTGTTTTTTCATGTCATTGTTTTCAAGAGTCTGGACGCTAGATCCAAGCGACTTTTTTTTCCAGTGCCTGCTTTCTTTTCATTTAATTCATGTTTGCAAAGTTCCTCTGGGGTATATACGTCCGAGCGATGAATATCGGTCAAGAAATTTGCATGTTTCAATAAAAACTCGAAATCAGTGACTTCCAGAATTCACTGGTCAAAACTAGTCTCCACATAACTCCCCACCCCCTGCCAAAACTATTTTTTACTTATGAGTTCTAGAATAAGCTCATATGAGCACAATTTTCCCTCAAAGAGTTACGCTGCTGATTTTTAACGCACGTCGGCTAAAAAACTCCAACTTACCGTTTTACGATCCGTCCGTATACGGCAATCAGTTTGTGCTATGATTTCTCTGTAAAAAAATGAAATGGTCGTGGCGGAAATTTTGGAACGTCGCTTGGCGCTCGTGATACTTTGGCTGGAAAATGACGACCTGCACTTGACATTCCCAACTCTCGGGTGGGAAACACAGTTTCCGATTCCAGGCAGTCCTACTACACTGCCGTGCTAAGTAAGAACGCCGTAAGAACATTCGAGAGTTGCCAAATTTCCTTCGATAAAATGTTTATTTTTGAGGAGAGTTCTGAATATTTTTCCTTGAAATTTTCAGACACTTTAGATCAAATTACGAACAAAATTATCTGAGAATTTGGCAGAAAATATTTAAAACATTTCCTGAAAATTAGTGATTCGCCAGAGAAAATTTGGCAAAGCCTGAGGGCTCACACGGTGTTTTTCCTTGGCACGGCAGTACTCTGCCGTGCTAAGGAAGAACGCCGTATGAACCTTCAGGCGTTGCCAAATTTCCTTTGATAAAACTCGAATTTCCTGGTAAACTTATGAATATTTTTCTCCCAATTTTTCAGATTATTTTGATTACAATTTCACTTAAAGCTCCTGAAACTTTCGAAGATAAATATTCATATCTTTCCTTAAAAGTAAGCATTTTATCGATGGAAATTTGGCAACTCTCGCATGTTCATACGGCGTTCTTCCTTAGCACCGCAGTACTATACGACGACTTGGCGCGGCGACTCGTGTTGGAGACCTAAGGTCGCGTTTTTATTGGAGTCCCGACCCTCGACCCCCGACCCCGACCTCCGAGGCCTGTCTCTACGCCCTTCTCATGCTCATACTCGCTCCTGCGGCCGGCATTTCTTGACCCGGCTAATTCAAACGGCACCTTTTACGACCGCCGCGCACCCACCGCAGCACTAAAGGGCGGTCAATGTTCCTCTTTGTAGAGCCCTCCCTACTGCCGTGCTAAAGAAGAACGCCGTATAAACATTCGAGAGTTGCCAAATTTCCTCCGATAAAATATTTATTTTTGAGGAACGCTACGAATATTTTGCCTTTAAATTTTCAGAAAATTTTGGTGGAATTCTGAACAAAATTATCTAAAAAATTGGAGGAAAAAGGTCCACAAGTTTATCAGGCAATTCGCATTTTATCAAAGGAAATTTGGCAACGCCTGAAGGCTCATACGGCGTTTTTCTTTAGCACTGCAGCGAAGTTGTCCTCTTTTTTCGCTCTTCCATCGGGTGGTGGAGAAACTAAAGCGCATAAGAGGGATTTTTCACCCAAGGGCTTCAATTTTTCAGCGCGTGACTGCAAATCCATCTAGGAACGCAGCGTAATCGATTTCTGAAAGGTAATACTTGGGCCGCGTTTAGCAGAAAGGAACCAAGTCACTTAAGCTATTGCCAAATTTAACGGAGCAATACAGTTTTTAACAAGAGAACGGTTGTGAGGGTTGCTTTGAAAACTTTAAGGAATTTGCTTCGTCCTAAGCAGGATATTCACTGAAAGCACACAAACCTGCTAGACCATTTTCATGTAAAAAATTAAATTTCTAGAGTGAATTTGGCAATAGCTGATGTGGTTTGGTTCCTTTCTGCTTAACGTGGTCCATTTACGCGGCGTCAGGAGGATTTCAAATTTGCTCTTTCCACGCGTAATCTTGGTCAGATTTGATCACTTAAGGAGATTTTTGGAAATTTTGCCCCCTGCTCTTCCGAGGAAATTATACTAAAATTTTTGGTTTTAGCCCATTTGTACAACGATCTTTTGGAGTCAAATACATCCTGTGTTGAGCGTTTGATTGCGCGTGCACCACAATGTAGCACAGTAAAAACACAAAATATAAAAGAAATAATTCGTAAGCTTTGGAAATCATTAAATTTTACAAGAAACCACCTTCATACTTACAAAACATACATTGTATTTTCCTTTCATGCATAAATTTTTTTATCATTGAAATGAGAGTAATCCATGCAAAAAACACGAATTGAAAGACGCTTCCTTCGCGAGTTTAAATAATAGGGCCTAACATGAAGCGGAGTTACGCGACGTGCTGCCAGCACGAAACGCGCACTGGCGCCTACAAACCTAAGTGGATACTCTACGCATTGCGCAATGCGTGGAGTATCCCCTTAGGTTTGTAGGCGCCAATGCGCGTTGCGTGCCGGCCGGCCGCCCGCTGCACCGCAGCGTGCCACGGCGGGCGCGGCGCTTAACTATTTCACTGTAGAGGTGTTGTACAGTATCATATGAAATTGAAGAAGCCCCAACATATTGAGAATGGCAGGCATCCATTAAAAGGAAGGAACTTTCCTCGCAAAATAAATCAAGATAAAAGAGATAAAGAAACATTCTTGAGTATGCCATCAAGAGGATTTTATTTTGAATCAAGAATAAGATAGGTGGACTAAAGTGGGTTTTCGCTTGATTTAAGTGACGTTTCTTCATAGAAATGCATCTTTTTTCGTTTAAAAAGCATTATTTTCTTTATTGACTCATAAGGAAATCTTCTCGGCGGTAAATTTGAGGATAATTCTCTATGAATCGGGTCACTTTTTCCTCCAATGGAGTTAAAAAATCAATCATCAAGATTTTATTTTTATTTTATTAGCCTCAGCTTCAAGACACTGAAGTGTTTGGAAATCTGAGTTTCCGATTTTTCCGCCCGATTCGACGAAAATCATTCTACTGAAGATTTTTCCTCGGTGATGGGTCACTAATTTGCTGGGCAGATATTATATTGCTACCTGCTCTTCCGAGGAAATTATACCCCTCTGAAAAAGTTTAGCTCCCACCTATATTAAAATTGACTGAAACGACACTTCCAAGGTGAAGCTCCGCAACCACGTATCTTTGGAGTAACTCAATTTTTTTGGAGAATTTTCTTCGTAATTAAATCTAAATTATCTGAAAATTTCGAGGGAAAACATTCATAACTCTCCTCAAAGAGGAACATTTCATCGGAGAAAATTTGACAAATCTCGAATGTTTATACGGCGTTTTCTAAAAATGGCATAAAGATGGTCAGGTGTCATAGAGTGCCCTGCTGCACTGTAAAAGCGACAGCCCCACCCCGTTCACGAGAAAAAAAGGAGAAAGAAAAAAAGGAACAAACAAAGAAGGAAGGAATGAAAGAAAGAAGAAGGAAGGACGCTTAGATTTGGCAATTATTCATGACGAAATTGATTCAAACTGCATTTTAGATACTTTAAAATTTTGAATATTTTCTGGGAGTAGCCGGTAACCCCCCGGACCCCTTACGCCACCCCCTCCCTCAAATTGAAGTGTTTGGATCCGCCTATGCTATCTGTATCATTGGTTTTTTTCTTCGGAAATCGTTGAGAATGGGCTCGGAGATCATGGTCAATTTTCATGTTCCATATGTCTTTAAAGTCCCTCTGATTCCAGGAAAGAAGGGGGAAAAAAGAAGGATCACCGGATGAAAGGAGGAGTTGAGAGCGTTGCCAAGACCTGCGGCTCGCGCGTTGCATTTGATTGGTAACTGGGGGGAGGGCGGCATGGGAGGGGGGGCTGCTGGTGACAAGAGCATCGCGGACGGAAAAAAAACCACTCATCTCCGCCATAAACCCATCGTGGAGCAAGGGTTTTCACCTGGAGGCATCCCCGATGCCCGTATCTTCGAGGGGAGATTTTATCGGCTTAATTGAATGGAAGCCGTCAGGCCCTGATGGAAAGCCCCCGATATTGTGCGGCAGTATTTTTTAATTTCCCCGCGATTCTTACCTCGGGTTTCCCGACACGTTGGTAGCATTGTTGTAACGTGAATTACGGGTGGTATATTAGTTGGCTTATTAGCGCCGCGCGCTTTTCCCGTTCCGTTCCGTGTGGTTTATAGGTTATTTTGCGGGCTCCTCCACAGGTTAGTTTGCGGGCTGCGGAGGGAGCGACCTCTGCTCTCTCGTCGGTAATTTATCGCGGAGTGAAATAGCGCCACCGGTAATTTCTGCGCCTTGTTAGAGTTTAGAAAAGACAACGTTAACTCGGAATAAGGATCCTCGGCGCCGCACGGATGCAGATTGTTGTACATTCGTTTCATTCGATAAGAATCATTTGGACGCATGTGTGAGGGAGGAGTCTATCTACATTAGGATTTAAGAAAGCACTCATCTATTTCGTCGCCTCTCTGACGTAAGGGCGTACCTCGATTCTCACGTGAGCCCTGTTCTCCGTATATTTATATGCTTTTCGGGGCTCATGTGGAAATTGAGAAACGCCCTTACGCCAGAGATTCGACGATTTAAGGGATTGTTTGGACTGCGGGATTGGAGTTAGGGTGTTTGATTTGATCAAATCTGTCGCTATTTTCGCGGTGCCAAAAACATGGGCGCAACTAGCCCGGCTCCCCCCACAATTCTTCTCGGCCCCCTCCAAGGGATCAAGGATCCAATCTCGTAATTAGTTCTGAGATCAAAGGCATATGAAATATGATGGATATGAGCCCCATCCTGATTTTATCGATTTTGTTGGAATTTCGTTCATTGGTTCAGTTCCTCGTTAAAATGGTACTCCTTCATCTCATATATCTGTATTAATTTTGTTCAAGCTCTCTACAGCCATTTCTTTTGTTCTGTCTTCATTTTCTTTTCATTATAGCGCAATCATTATTTTCGTGAGAGATAAATTAAAATTGATTAAACTAAAACCCACTGTGAGGTATGGTATTTTTGAAAAATACATTAGTGAAATTTCTGTCATGTGTAATACATTTCCTTTAATTTGTAATTGCGAATGGCTTGAAATTGCACTTGAACTGTTCCAATTTTCAAACATTTTCTGAGAGAGGCCCCCCAACGCCTCTCCGTAGCTGGAGGAATTCCCTCAGACCCCCCTTAGCCCCTCCTTAGCCCTCGTTCTATATACTTCGTGCCTCTTCGAAAAAAATGCCTAGTTCCGCCGATAGCCATAAATCAAAAACAGAACAATTTTAAGAGTCATGGCTCGGCCTGCAGTAGAAGGGATTATTCCTGGAAGTTCTCGTTTAGTACTATGACTTTTTCCCACTTCTGCGGTTAAGATCTTTAAATTCTTCGTAATTTCGTACAGAAACTGAAAACATAAAGCTCATATCGATAGAAATATGACATATCCCTCTTCATTATTCAATATTATGTCGAAAATTCTTACCTTCACGTCCAGTGTTGGTCATGTCACGCAAGCAGGTGTTCCAATCAAATGGTAGTATTTCTGCCAAACAGAACTGTGTGTATCAGGTGAGCCTTGTTATGCATATGTTCTCATTGGTCTCAAGGCTCATGTCTTAATTCACATAGTTCCGTTTGAGAAAAATACGTCCAAATAAGGGGCATTTATTAGAGACTGAGTTGCTCAAAGCAAAATCCCTCGTCTTCTAGCAAACATGTACTTGATCTGGTGGATCTGAAACATAGAACCAAAAAATATCATTAAAATTTATGACCATTTTTCCTTTTCTACAAAACGTAGCTTAATTATTCGCTTTCCAGACGACGTAAAAAGAGACTCCACTCCAAGGTTACAAAAATGACTAAAATAATTAA
Organism: Bemisia tabaci; assembly: GCF_918797505.1. Taxonomy (NCBI): domain Eukaryota; kingdom Metazoa; phylum Arthropoda; class Insecta; order Hemiptera; family Aleyrodidae; genus Bemisia; species Bemisia tabaci. The sequence goes on from NC_092795.1 coordinate 55,678,788, forward strand.
ATTTCACAGTGACACGACGGTAACTTTCTGGTCAAAATTGTGCTTATTGCTGCGTGTAATCCAGGCAAAATCAGAGCGGTATTCATTTAGAAAATTGCCTTGTAAAAATGAAATCGGGAATTTTATGAGGGCGAAATACAATTACAATCTTTCGTCTAAGAGACGGTGAATTTTTTCGCAGCTTTGGCGTTAAATTCTGGTAAGAAAGGAGCTTCATGATTATTGATAAGATTCAAGGAGACATGGAGCAAATTGGAGAATTTAAGGGCACTTGTGCCAATTTTAATTGAAAATTACAAAGCTTAGAATGTGTGTAGAAGAATGGAGGTAAGTGACGTTGAGATGAAGGACCTCCTGCAACTTTTTCAGGTAAGAAGTCCAAGGGGAAACATCTGCGTGTTTAGCAATGTCCTCATCGGCAACAAGGTCTCAAGGAGGGTCCGCATAAGTTAGGCGATATCAGAACACACCCCTCGGAAGCTCCCGCAGGATAAAATAAAGAACCTGGAGAGGGCATGGGGGGCGTCCAGGGTACACTTCAAGTGTTCCCTGAGGAAAGGCCTCGATTTGTATAGTTTTTACGAGCGCAGTCGTTCAAAGGTTCCCGTCTGCTCCACGTAGACGGCAACTTGTACAGAAAAAAATAACCTCTTGTTTCCCACACGTGTGTTGATATTGCCCCACTCGGCACTTACGCCTGGGTTTTCTAATACGAAATCTCAGCTCCCTCTCACAGTGTTACCGTTCCGTGCGTAACTTTACAGAACTCTCCTGTGGAGACTAATGTGACTCACTAGGAGGTTGAATTTAATGTGAAATTTGGCAGCGTCTTCCTGCACATGGCGCCATCTAGGATGCAGAGCACGGACCAGGATCGGTTGACCTCAAATCTTCGTCACAGCTCTTCACCGCAATCAGAGGACCGATACAGTTTATTGGCCGAGGGAGGTAGATTGTTTCCTCACCGAATTTGTTCAAAGCTAATTCCGTGGGCCCCGTTCGCCGGGGAACTTGGTTTCCGCGGTGAACTTAGGTCGAACCCTCAATATGCATCGACTGAATCTATATGCGTTCAGGAGAATCTGCGTCTCGACATCACGTACTAGGTTTGGATGTCGTTATCAGAGTTGAAAATTTCATGAATTGTTTTAAAATCATTGGCAACAGACTCCAAGAAGGACGAAAAACGCCAAGAAGTAAGGAAAAGTTCACTCGGAATTCAGTTCCAGGACATTCCATAAACGATTTTTTTGTCCGGTAGTTTACGTAAAAGGGAATTGGTCCAAGTGTTATATTTTAGTTCGTATGTAAAATTATATCGACAATTTTAAAATGAAAAAATCGAAAGAGAAGGAGAAGTTGTTGTGGTAACTCGTTTTTTAAATGAAATGTTACTTTTTTCTTTTTATTCATATTTTTAAATTGTCATGGGTGAATATTTGGTTTTATTTCTATCCTTAAAAGTTTCGATGAAAAATAAACCTTATATATGTTTTTTTTAAATGAAAATATTACTTTATTTTGAAAAGATTTACATATTTAAAACGTGGCAAATATTTGTAAAACCTTTTCCGGGCGATGGCATCAATATTAAAGTCAATGAGCAGTAGTTGTGTTGAAAGAAACTATAAAAAATGAATGACAGGGGAAAAACCCGAGAAGCACACAATTTTTGGTTTTAGCCCATTTGTACAACGATTTTTAGAGTCAAATACATCCTATTTTGAGCGTTTGATTGCGCGTGCACCACAATGTAGCACAGTAAAAGCACAAAATATAAAAGAAATAATTCATAAGCTTTGGAAATCATTAAATTTTACAAGGATCCACCTTAATATTTACAAAACGTACGTTGTATTTTCCTTTCATGCATAAATTTTTATATCATTTAAATAAGAGTAATCCATGCAAAAAACACGAATTGAAAAACGCTTACTCCGCGAGTTTAAATAATAGGGCTTAAGGTGAGACTGTACACCCAAAATCAAAAAAAATGACATTTTGGTTTTATAATATATTCTTGAACAGCTTGCTTTGCTGATTAAAATGGTATATAACATGCTATACTTTCCTTTTTCGGTCTATTTTTTGTGCTTCTTCAAATATTGCATGCAATATTGCAAATTGCAATATTGCAATATTGCAAATATGCAATATTATATATATGTATAATATATATATATATTATTATATATTATATTATTATATTGCAATATTGCAATATTGGCTGCAAAAGAAAACTGGAGGATGAGGAAGAGTTCTATAAAGCAGGAGCTTTTGAGTAAATATGTGTGATTTTATTTTCTTCAAAATACTTACTGGAACAATGCTACTTTTTTTTCTATTTTTACTGTTTCCGAAAGTTTGGTTTTTTTAACTAAATGACCCTTTATCTCAGGAACTAGAAGAGATATCTTCATAAACTTTTTTTTGATCTGTTCACAAGAGTAAGGAGCATAAGTGGAACTAGGATTTTGTGTGTAACTCAACTCAACTTTTTTCAAAATATTCCTAAAGCTAAAAAAGCAGGGGTTTTTTTAAACAAACTTTGAACTTTCAAAAAAGTTCACTTTCTATGTCAGTAAAGTCTTAATCCTAGTACCAGTGCTGCACCACCTCATAAAGAATACACTCAAAAAATTTCAGACTGATAGCTTTAACAGTTCCTGAGAAAAAGGGTCATTTGTATGAGCATATTTTACATGAGTTTAAATGGAGTGTACAGTCTCACCTTAACATGAAGCGGAGTGACGCGACGTGCTGCCGGCACGCAACGCGCACTGGCGCCTACAAACCTAAGTGGATACTTCACGCATTGCGCAATGCGTGGAGTATCCCCTTAGGTTTGTAGGCGCCAATGCGCGTTGCGTGCTGCCCGGCCGCAGCGTGCCACGGCGCGGCGCTTCACTATCTCACTATAGAGGTGTTGTACAGTATCAATGAAATTGAAGAAGCCCCAACATATTAAGAATGACAGGCATCCATTAAGAGTAAGGAACTTTCCTCGCAAAATAAATCGAGATAAAAGAGATAAAGAAACATTCTTGAGTATGCCATCAAGAAGATTTTATTTTGAATCAAGGATAAAATAGGTGAACAAAAGTGAGTTTTTGCTTGATGTAAGTGACTTTCCTTCTTATAAAAGCATCTTTTTTCGTTTAAAAAGCATTATTTTCTTTATTGACTCACAAGGAAATCTTCTCGGCGGTAAATTTGAGGATAATTCTCTATGAATCGGGTCACTTTTTCCTCTAATGGAGTTAAAAAATCACGCTAAACGTTATCAGATACAGACATTAGAAAATTCGGTCGAATTTTAGCCTGCCGTTTAGGGCCATTTAAGGCCATTTAGGGCAAGCAATTCAACGGATTTGGTATCCACCTTCACGTTTTTCACTGAGATTAACTGAAGCAACTCTATCCTCAGCTTCAAGACCCTGAAGCGTGTGGAAATCTGAGTTTCCGATTTTTCGGCCCGATTCGACGAAAATCGTTCTACTGAAGATTTTGCCTCGGTGAAGGGCCGCTAATTTGCCGGGCAGATATTATATTGCCACCTGCGAGCCGCCCACAAAACCTCCTCAAAGGCGTCACAAGACCGCGCCGACATCGCCGACAGGATGGGGTAGACGAAATAAATTATGCGCCAACTTGAGCGCGTCCAACTCGTAAGGAAACTCTTCCCGTTAAAAAAGGGGGCAAAAAGTTGCGAGAGCTCATAGAGCGACCGAAGCCCGAGTTTGATGGATCGGCCGAGTCTAATTTGAGGTTACGTCCGGGTCGGCCTGTTGCCGCAGCCGCGGAACTTAACCCGCGATCAAAGAGAAACCACCTATCGCGCCGCTCGCTCTCCGATGCGGATAGGTGCTTTTGTCGAGCGTCGTCCCGGGTATTTATGGAATACGGTCAAGCCGGCAAGTGGAGGTAACACCCGGGGACAACAGCTGTCCGAGCGAGGAAAAAAGTTGAGCGTCCAACGCTTAACAACGAGCGAACAACTTAAGTTAATAACCGAACACCGATGCCCCTCGATCGGCGCTCATCACCCATCAGCGGAACCGGTTACCGGTTAACATTTCCATTTTCACCGAAAAACTTATTTAATATCCACTTCGGCTGGTCGGGCTCCTTCCCAGCGGTGCCAAACATTGATTCTTGGAAAGGGACTCAAAAACAGAAACGCTGAATCCCAAAGACCAGATCCGTCATTTTTCTTCTGCTCATCATCCTTGCTTTTTCTCTCCTCGTTGAATCCCTCTTTCGTTTCCACCTCCTTTTCCTTTTCTGCTTTACCTTATTCTTATTGCTACTTTTCCCTTCGTCACTCTTCCTCTTTCCCTTCATCTCCTTCTCATTGTCTTTCTTCTTCTTTCCTTCCTCTTATCCTCCTCATTCTCCTGTATCCTCCTTTTTCATCCTTGCCATTTTCGCCTTCTTCTTCATCTTCTTTTACTCATTTTTTCATCTGTTCTCACCTACATCCTCCTCTTTTGTCTATTCCTATTTTTCTCTCGTCTTCCTCCCTTCTTTTTGCAACTCTTCTTCGCTTTCCTCTCATCCTCGTTGTCTTTCTCCACGTCCATAACTATCTCCTTCTTTATCCTCAACATCATGGATCTTATCCTTCCCTATAAACTCCCTCCAATTTCCTTGTCTTTCGTCTTAATTTTCATCTCTCCCTCCCCTGCTCCTTCATCTTTTACTCCAACGCTCCATCCTCCAACACTTCTTCTTTCTTCGTATCCTCCTTCATTTTTCTCCTACTTTGTCTGCGTTCCTTCATTTCCGAACCCTTCTTCATACTTCTCTATTTTCCCTTATACTTCTTGATCCTCTTCTCCCATCATCACCTTTCTTTCTCTTCCTCTTCATCTATTGACTTTCCTCTTCCTCCGTCTCCAAATCCGTTTATACTTCATCTTCATTTTTTTCACGGCGAAGTGATTCACATGCTCTGGTGACCCAGGACAGAGAAGGAACTTGAGCCTCCGCTGTCCTTAACGACGTAACACCGTGGACCACGTGCACACGCAAAAGAATGGATTGCTGATTTAACAATTAAATTGTTAATAATTATGTCTGACATGTTTCAAACGTTTATTTTACAATATAGTAAAAAAATGTTATCGTAAAATCTACATTGAAACATGAGAGACACTTATTTTACCTAGAAAATCGTTAAATAAGCAATATAATTTTTTTCCGTGGGGATCCCTTATTTGTTTCTCATTGCATGAGAATATCCTGTAAATCTGGGAGCGTGGGTGGAGGGTCGGGAGTTTTTTCCCTTTTTCCAGGGCTCGGCGGTCTCTGGCCAGATGGCTCCGGTGTCTGGGGCGGCCTCATCTCGAATTCAGCCCTGATCCCTGATCTACAGTCCCCGCCCCGCCCGCCCTTCCGCACCCGTTCGCGGGAACTTGGACTTTTGAAACTTTTTCCATTTCACTCCCTGGAACTGTTCTCGCGCTGATCCCGCATGTCTTCGGGCCGCCGACGCCGACGCCAGACGATCCGGGCTCAACCTTGAGTTGTGGAATCAAGGCCAAAGACATATCCACAGACACTTAAAAGGGAAAAAATAAAACTGCAAAATTCAATACCTCAGTTCGTTTTACAACATTCCAAAATTTCCTGTTATTCTAATCTTTGTAGCGGGAGACAAGCCAAAATTTCTGCCTCAAATTGTCTGTGAATATTTCTTACTTATTTCCTAATTTATCTTCCTGCAGAAGAAATATATACAATTATTTCAACTTATAAATAAAGGAATACGAAAGTAACAAATAAGATGTCTGGTGATCTCTGTCGTACTAAGGGAAAACGCCGTATGAACCTGCGGGCATTTCCAAATTTCCTTTAATAAAACACGAATATCCCGGTCAACTTATGAATATTTTTCTTCCAAATGTCGATAATTTCGTTCTCAATTTTACCTAGAGTCCCTGAAAATTCCAAGGAAAAACATTGATTGCTTCCCTCAAAAACAAACATTTATTCGAGGGAAATTTGGCGACTTTAGGATGTTAGTTCAGTTACTCATTTGCATAATTTATAAAGTGAGTGATAGACATTTATAAGAATCCAACGGAGGTAATGGTTGAGTAACAAATGAGATGGTTTTATTTCATTTTTAAATTGTGTAGTTTAAAAAAAAATCAGAGTCATAGCGTAAGTAACTAATTCCCACGGTTTTTCTTTTAAGTCCTTGGACTTTTTTAAGGTTGTTTAATAGGTAAGTGGCTGCTTTCTTACTGACAGAAGAAAATTCACAGATAATTGTAACCAAACTCATTGATGGTTAGTCTTTAAAGAGACTATATAAAACATGAGTTGCAAATTGCAAAACCGCAATAAAAGGCACACATTTTTCCACTTCAGCGATCAAAAAGTTCGTCATTTGCCCGAAAACAGAACGTAACTCCATCGCAAGGTCGCAAAATCGACTCAAAATCAGTGACATCAGTTAGAGACGCCCGACAGTTGCCTGGTAAGAATACAATTTGAAGTGGAAAATTCGCAACATTGAAAATGTCGTTACGTTTTTTACGGCACAAAAACGACTCAGGGATCATTCATTAAATAAGTAAAGCTCTAGGGAAAGAGATGGGTCAAGAGGAGCGTCGCACAGTGGATCGAGTCAGTCAGAGCGATCGGACATGACATTTTTTACTGAAATTGCAAATTTTTATGTTCGGTTCGTCACAATTCAAATTTCAACGGGTGTTGCTGAAAGAAAATTACACGAGGAAACCAATGGAGCCACTTTTAGGACCTGTAAGTTTCGTAAGAGCTGAGTTATAAGCGTTTAAAGTTTCCAAATTTTGTCCGATCTCTCCTACGATCCACCGTGCGTCGTACCATTGTCTCTGTACGTGTCAAAAGATAGGGACTTGCATCACACAGACGGTGCTAGCAGTGGTAGGGGGGGGGGGGGGGTCAGGAATAGCGTAACGTATTTTACGGACGGCGCAAAGCAAGCTGACAACCTCGCGTTCGCGGTGCCCGTCGAAATGCTGGTGACAGATTTACAGGACATCGTTTCCATTACTTACGACAACAGAGCGGCGCTTGGAGTGGCGGGGGAGGGTCAGTGGACCAATGCTGGTGCCCCGGTTGATTAGGTATTGTCCGGCTCCCAATAATCGCTCCGACTGGAAATGAAAATAAACCGCACCCCCGGCACCACCCCCCCTCGCCGCCACTCCCCCCCCCCCCGTGCGCCTAGAGGCTGGGTGCTTAAATCAAACTAATAACGGCGGCAAAGGGTTTCGGTTGCGAGGCTGTAAATCGATCTCCGCTTCGCGCTGCCACCGTATCAGCGTTTCCAGGGTGCCGCTCAAGTTCGGCTCTCCGCATTCGGGGAACCGGTGAAATATACGGCTGTCCTCGGGAAAACCGCCGTATGAGCCTCCAGGCGTTGCCAAATTTTATTCGATAAAATGCAAATTTCCTGAGAAAACCAAATCAAACCTGTCAATTCCAAATTTGGCTGCCTGAGCTTCATAGAACATGGTAAAATGATTGAAAAAATAATCGAGCTACGAGCCAAAAATAAATTGTATTATATTTCTCTTTTGTATTATTGCTCATCTCTATGCAGTTTGAAATATTACACTGGTAAAAAAAACCTCTTGGACCAATGCCGCGGTACATTGACTTAAGAGTGCAGTTTCTTGTCGCCGAATTCAAAATCTGCTTGACACAAGAGTCCAGACTCTTAAATCCGGCGACAAGAAACTGCACTCTTGAACCAAGAGGTTTTTTTTCCAGTGTATTTGTTTAATTTATTTTTGGCTTGTAGCTCGATTACTGTCTCAATCGTTTTACCATGTTTCCTGGAAAACTTGTTGATATTTTCCCCCCATTTTTTCATAGGATTTTATTCACAATTTCATATACTGTGCCTGCAAATTCCAAGGGGAAATATCCGTTTCTTTCCGATGGAAAAAGCACTTAATCTGAGGAAATTTGGCAACGCTCTGCGGCTCATACGGCGTTCCTCTTTAGCACGGCAGTATACGCCCGCGTCGGTGACGTCACGAATGGGTTTGTGTGTGATGGTTCGTGGCGGAAATTATGCGACACGCTCCGAGACGTCGCGTCGACTCAGCTCAATTTCGAAAGGGAGGAACCTGCCGTTGCGGGGGCGGGGAGTCTTTCAGTTGCAGGATGGAACTTTAAAAATTCTATAAATGTGATTGTAGACGTGGAAAGGTACATTCTAATACAAAGAGTTCAATGATGAGGTGTTGATACCGAGAAAATATGTAAAGACTGAAATTTAACCTGATACATATCGACGGTGTAAGTCGGCAATCACATAACTCTCGTTTGTGGTGTCTGTAAATGTGCGCCTCTGTGTTATTTTTTTAAAAGAGAACAAGTTGACATAATTTCCTGACGTTTTTGCAGAATTTTCTGCGCACGCAGAAATAAAATCACGGCAGTTTTAAAGAATTGCCGTTGAGTAGTTTTATGTTTAAAGAATAAAGTATGACAGGAAGTCGCTGTGACGTCGCAAATCGAGTTATGGGATTGCCGACTTACACCGTCGATATAATAGACATGACGTTACATGTACCTTTCCGCCGAAAAGTTCATTGACTTATTTTCTGCCCAACTCCCGCGCTAGACTCTTGACGCTTTTAAAATAAGAAGAGCGGTGTACGTGCAAATGAATTAAACGAAATTAAGATGTACATACTTTATTTGCTATAATTCCCATACCTACACATACTCCTTTTAGAATAAATACGTTGGATTGCTGATGGATCAGATGCTCTGGTTAAATAATCGTATTCTGCTACTAGAATAACTTCTTGATTATACTCTGAAGTACAGTACCGCAATAGTAACGCGTAGCGCATAACGCCTGAGGCGCGAAGCACTTCAAGGGGTTGGACCACGAAGCGATCAGGGTGCGCTGCCTTATATGGATAGTATTAAAAATATAAATCAATCAAGTCAGACTACATTTATAATTACCCTCCTGTCTCAACGCTTGAATACAACTATTCGTGATCGATGACGGTGCGTGTTGCATATTCAAAAAAATGAAGGAAAATTACAGTCCTGATCGTCCACAACAGGGACCAATATCTTTATGACCAAAAAAAAGTGATAATTTGATCATCCAATCGACTTAGCGAGAAACTAAAACTAAAGAGCTTCGATGTTCTTTCCGATTAAAGAAAATTTCGTGTCAGTGGTTGCGAGAGGAATAATAAACGATTGAGGGAAACAATGGTGAAAAGTCATAATTTTTCCTTCTGCCTTCTGCAGTAAAAAAAGAATGATAACTGGATTACTGTATTCTACTTCATTAGCCTCCTTGACAACCACAGTCGTCTGGTATTTCATGAATTTTTAATCAAACCGTTCCTTTACTCTTAGTTCAGATTCAGACCGTAGTTTTTTTGGTTAAAGAATTTAACATTAAAGAAACGCCGATTCTCGGTGTAAAGTCCGGCGTAAAATTTGCAAAGGAGGACAGACGTGCAGTTCCGGGGAAACTCGCCTCATACGATGTGAAGATTTCCAGCTTCCTTGAAGCACTCACACTAAGCAATTGGTATGACTTTTTACAGAGTACCTTTCAAGTTTTTGCTTGCTTAAGTTAATTAATATCTTTGCATGCTGTCACACGCGTTGCCAATTGGCTTCCCGTTGTTGAAATAAAAGTAATTATTCTCTAACGTGCATAAATATTTCTGTTGCAGGAGCTATGAGTTGGCTACCTATTCGAAAGGAACCATGGTAAGTAGAATTTGGTTTTATCTATTTCGCTCCTTTTAAGGGTCCGTTTAAGTAATACTTAAAGCACTTTTTCCGATTTTTTTACCTTCCTTGCCCTCTCTCGTGACGCACATGAAAAACGCAGCCCTGCACCCCCTCTTTTTTTGAATTACGTAACGCTGGCCTGACCCCCCCCCCACCACCCTCAATTTATGGCTCAATTCTTTCTTCAATTTCCAAATACTTTTCCTCAGCCTAGAATTTTGAGTCAAACGAGTGGATGTTGACGGGTGCTCTGAAAAGTAAGTTCTCCTTCAATATTGTTGTCATGCAATTTGAGAGACTCAGGAGTCGAAATAGTTGTATCAGTCATTAAGGTCGTTAACGAAGAACGGATAAAGAGCAGGGCTCGTAATAAAATCGTGAAAAAAGTCTCCTCAGTGAAGCAAGACATATTTAAGTAAAAGAGGGTTGAAGTTGTATCAATCCATAATACTCAATATTAGAGCTTAAGTTCGAAGCTCTTTTTCCCTCCAATGATTTGTCTCGACTTTGAACTTTGGACGAGAGAAAATGAGCTGATATTTAGTTAAAATTAAAACTACTCCTACTTTTTTTTTCACAATGTTCCTTCAATTTTTCTGCGAATATAATTGGTTCCGAATCAGCTGAAAAGAAAGCAACTTCGGAGGAAGGTGTAGTCCTGCATAGACGATCAAATTCCGAACCAATTCCGATCAAAGTAGACATGCTGATGACTGGTGGTCACCATCTACCATCAAATTTTGACGGGCCGCACTTTTATGTTCAAAGTAAGATCAGAACGGAGTGCCACCATTCATAATTTCCTGCCACAGGGAACATTTCTGCCAAGTTTTTATTTTAAAATGAGGCAAATTAATGAGTTTAAGACTGATGACTCCCGACACTTTGATGCTACTTTGATCGGAATTGGCTCGGGAATTTGATCGTCTAGGCCTCATGGAACCGCGCCTTGGGGACAGCGTCCGGGGTGTTTGAGATCCGAGCGGGAAAAGGGTTGAGAATAAATTTTGAGCGGAAGAAGAGAAGGTTGTTCTTGTGCGTCCCGAATCCATTTAAAGGGGCATACGACGACCAAGGACGAACGGACGCTGAGAATTTTTGAAAAAGATGCAAAGATTGGAAGAAAAATATTTAAACACTTAGAGCAGAGTGCGGGCCGAGGCGAGACTTAGGAAAGGGGAGAAGGGGGCTGCCGCTCCCGAAAATGGTATTGACAGACACGTATCGAGTGTCGCTCCCTGTTGTAGAGACTTAGATGGATGAGCTTCGCATTGCCGAATTGTGACCGTTATTTGATTTCCTGCTTTTTAGTCGCTGGACATTTTCGGCTCTTACTGCACGCTCAGTTTTTCACAATGAGAAAAAAACCAGATTAACTCGAGGCATTTAAGATCGAAGGGGTATGAGGAAACTCTACGACGAGACTGAGAAGATAGGTCCACTAAATATAATTTTATACACAAGGCGAATAGGTTGATCTATTCGCTTTGTGTGTAATCGTTGATCCTTTTCCATAGGTTTAAACGGCATAATAATCGATAAATCGCAAAACACGCCACGCCACTGGTTCTATGGAGATAAGGCCCTACGAAATCAGCCTCCTTGCCAACCACGGATTTTTCATCGCGAAAATGATTAGCAGATCTCATGGTCAAGGGAAGTTTTGTCATTTTTATTTTGGAGCTTTTTTCCAATATCTGGATCACATGAGTGTATCTTTTCGCTGGAAATGGCCGGAGGCGTGTTGCCACGACCTTCGACGCCGATGCGACATGGATGGTCATAAGTGACGACGAGCGTCGGGCGTCGAAGGCGTCGCGTCGGTTCGCGACTTCGCTACTGCGTCGGGCGTCGGAGCTTGAGTGAATGGCTTGTCGAGATCAGGCCCCGAGGAAATTTCTATTATTCGCTCGTGACAAAGCGAAAGGAAGAGATTAAAAAGGCGTGCGAGTGGGAATATTCGCTCACAGGTCAGCGGGGAGTTGCCAGATCGCGCGGCAAAATTCGTTTCATAGACTGAGAAAAAATCATAGACTCAAGTCGCTAGTAGCAGAACCATAGAAGGAAAAGATGAAGATTATGTGCGAAAGTTAATTTTTTTTATATAATGCATGCATACGAAAGTGTTGAAAGTGAACATTTTTATGTAAACATTATGTAAAAAAAGTCATAGTTCTCGTGAGCTTTTCGCAAACATACTGAAAGATCTTCTAATTCGCGAAAAGTTCACGAAAATGATTACTTTTTTTCATATAATAGTTACATAAAAATGTTCACTTTTAACACTTTCGTATGCATGCGTTTTATAAAAAATAAAAAAATTGTCAATAAAAACAAATTACCTTTTATCATTTTTCATATATTATGGTCAGGTCTGAACTTTGATTTTTTTTAATAAAAGCGTTACATGTTTTTTACATAAAACTACCATTTAGATAACAGATATGTTTGTCTATACTTTTTTTAGAAAAACAAAAATTTGTTCTGCTACAAGGGCGTGCGAAACCACGTATCTCAATGGGCCTGTTGCAAACTTTTGTCAGAGCAAAAATGGACCGGGTTCAACAGAAAAGAACCAACCCACATAAAGTTGAAACTGAGAAAAAGAGGTTTGAAGTTTTATTCCTGCGTAAGGCTCAATGCAGAAAATAAACTTTAACCCCTCTTGACACAAACTAATGTTGTTTTCTCGGCTTTCAGTTTTTGGCAGGGGAATATAAACGACTAATTGAACTCAAATACATTCTTATAACTCAATTTCTTCGTAAATGTGGGTTGGTTCCTTTCTGATGAACTCGGTCCAAATAAAAGTTGTTCCTCGTAGATAATGTCTCAAAAATCACGATGAGCGCATCGGCAAACTCTGAAATGCACTCCTTACTTCACAATCTACGTAAGAAATTTGCGTTTTTTTAAGCTTCCTGCTTCAAAAAGGATACTACGGCACAGGTGAACATTTCGTTAGAAAAGTCGTTCCATTCAATCCCTGCTCAATATGGCCGACGCTTCCGCGCGCAAGTTGGAGCACAAGGTTAATTAAGGCGGATATATAACAACGTGAATAGATGTGAATGTTAACACGCCGATTGTTATCGGGTGGTTAGAATCATCGTCCCGTCACATGTGTTTTGGCAGATTGGCGTCGGCTATGTTGAATATTGCGTGGTATCCTTGTGAGCAGGGTTTGGGTGGAATGACTCCTCTAACGAAATGTTCACCTGTGCCTTGGTATCGTAAAGCGGGAAGCTCGAAAAAACGCAAATTTCTTATGCAAATTGTGATGTAAGGAGTGCATTTCAGTCTTTGCCAATGTGCTCATCGTGATTTTTGAAACATTTTCTATGAGTAACAACTCTTATTTTTGCTCTTACAAAAGTTTGCAATAGACCCATTGCGGTGTTTCAAAACCTCCATTTTTAGTTTATTTTTTCGAAAAAAGACAAGTCAACATTACACCTTGAAACTCATACAGAATATTCTGCTAACAGAGCGGAAAAATCAAAGAAGTTTTCGAGGAATTACATTTGCTATTATTCCAAGGAAAGAAAAAAGTATATGACAGGAAGTCTACAACGTCACAAACGGAAATGAGTGGCCTCGCGCTTTGGCCGTCGATGTTCTGTTAGACATATCACGTGCGACGATATCTAAAATTTCGAAAAGAATCCTTTTGGAAACAAGCGGAAATTTTCCTCTTTCTCTTTGAAGCTACAAGCAAATTGAAAGGAGCAGCCTCTGGTTATACATGTCTTTTTCCGTTGGATGTTTCTTCTGAATGTTATTTTTAAGATCATTTTAAAAAACTTAGGATAGTGTCATAAGTTAGGAAGGTCTGAGAAAAGTTGATTGATATTAATCGTAGTGTCTCTAGGGACAACTTCAGTAACTGTGCTGTTCAGTTGATTCTTCGCGACGTTCAGAAGTTTGATGATGAGTTTCAAGCCTATCTGAGCTAGTCCTTTGTCCAGCTTACCCAAAAGAGGACCGAGATAATGACAAACCAAAAGATCATATCTAAAGACTGTGATATTGAAATCTTTGACAAGTTGGCTTCCAAGTATTATGGTAAAAGTTGTATTCGTTACTATTACCTTCACTCCACTCCCAAAATCAAAAATGTCACCACCTCCTGCAAATAAGAGGGATCCATTACTGCTCTGAACACCAGCCCCACTCCCAAGCATAAGCGGTATGATAACTGGAAGTTCATCTAATGAGACGGCCAAAGTAGGGACTATCCTTAAAGATTCGATGGTGCTATTAAAAAATTCCTTGCATAATTTTTCGAACGTTGAACGAGAGCAGCCGTCAGCACGGCAGTCTTCTGTGCTAGATGACAGTGATATCGCAAATATAAGTGAGAGCAGGCAGAGAGAAATGAAGATGTTCATTGTAATACATTTAGATGCTTTGTGAAGCTGAAACACACAATAAAAAGGGCGTGTTATGATGATTTGCGAGCGCAAATGTATATAAAGCAAAAGTGTCTTTTTTTTTTTAAATTGTTCATTTTGTTAAATCACTTCGACCCCAATTTTACGCGACAAACGATTTCAGTGTAAAGACGCTATTGAGAATTTAAAAATATTTTAAAGATACATTTTTTGTGTGTTTTCGGGTGACTCCATTTGTGGCACGAATATACGTACGGATAGCGTTACCATGGTGTGGTTGATCCCGGTGGTAACAACATGCAAAAGGTCGGTAATGGTCTTTATAGAGGAGCACGGATAAATTTTTAACCGATCACTCACCTAAAGTCTTCGGAGGATTAATTTGCTGTGCCCTAATGGCCATTTCGGGGATTTCCATCGGGTCGTCGAGTGATGGAATAAAATGAAAACATGTATTGAAAAAAATATTGGAATTGAGGTGAACGGAAACAAACAGGACAGGCCGCGATTTGTACATTTATCTTAAATGTTTCAATTAATTAAGGCATGTTTTAATTGGACTTCATTTTGCAATTAGGAACTACAATATCCAGCTCAGTTTAGAAACAATGTACGTACTATTAGTTTCACTATGCACATAAGTGTTTTTACAGATGAGACATAAATTGTAGTTCCCAAGTACTGAATGTAGTTGAATCACGTTTAAGCACTAAGAAGAGTAAACTTCAGAAGGACTATTGGACTGAGTTAAGCAGAAAGGAACCAACCCACAATTTGGAAAAAATTGAGTTATGAGTGGTTTTGAACTCAACCACTGCTCCACTATCTACCGTCAAAAATTCAAAGTTTTTGTTGGAGCAAATTTTGCAGAAATTGAACTTGAAGTTTATCTTTTACATTGAGTCTTAAGCAGGAGCCAAACTTTAAACCTCTTTTTCTCGGTTCGATCCCGATGTGGCTTGGTTCCTTTCTATTTAACTCCGTCCTATTATACTATAGTAAGTTAAATAGTCATTCTGAGGAAAATGGCTTCTATTCCCAGATGGTGTTCTCTTAGCTCAAGAGTTAATAAATACTTTGCCAATGCATTCGGCACTTTTTTCAGCCCACGCGCCTCTTTCTTTCCAGGCCAGCTCTCCGTTTTTGTCGCAAAAGTTGTTGGCAAACCTGCTCAAGAATAACGCCCCAGAAATAAGTAATTAATATTGAATATAGAATTAAATTGTTACTCACATAAAGTAAATAATAGTGAAGGAATCAATATGCATGACGCTTTAATGTCCTCCTTGACCTAAAATTCTAATTTAGCCCTGAAAATTTTACACAGAATTCAGCAAAAACCTAGGTTTAAATTTCTCTATATCTAGGGGTCATCTGAAGATCATGACCGCAAGCATACACTGACAAAAAAACTATACAGCCCGTAACTTTGTTTTCAGTGTAGTTAGATGATGCGGTATCCAATCGTTCTTTTCATAAAAATGAACGATTTCCTCAAATTGTTGGGCTATCTGGACTTTATCCGCCGTGAATATCAAAAGACAATGTTGCTAGTTCAGGTTCAGTGAACTCGATATCCACTGAGCTGTATTTGCACGTACATAGAAGTGCAATTCACTTACGACAGAAAATATATTTTAAAAGAAAGAGAGATCTCAAATAGAACATTACTATTTTATACTGTTTAATGGAGCCAGATTGACATACAATTAGTTGAATAAAGACATTAACGTAATAATATCCGGTTAATGAAAAAATTATTGCTATCTCGCAAATCGGGTACCAAAAGACCGTAAAGAAGCCTGATTTGAATGGCTAAAAGAGGAACTTTTAAAAAAAAGAAGAAAAAAAACGTTTCTCTTATCGTGTCAAAAGTGATTCTTGCAATACAGCATTGCCAACAACATAGACAGCATGTTTTGAGATAGCAGCATTTATAAAAATGAAGGTACGCAACCTCACCTAAACATTAGGGTTCTCGCTCCACATAATGAACGAGAAACAATTATGATATTATTTTCTCGCACCAATTCTTGAAGACGTCCAATTTGCATAAAAGTCACACTCTTCAGTATGTTATCTTGAAACAGTGCTTGTCGCTTTCCAATGACCCTGACAAGTTTCAACTTACGTTTCTTCCTTACAGAATCCGAAATTTTTTGGTCTTTGTATTCCTAAACTGTGGACTTTGGAGCTGGCTAGACGTAGTCAGAATTAGGACAATGAGATTTGTTACATCGTAAAACGCTAATGCGAGGACGACATATAATGAAGTATGCAGAGAAATTGCAAACTTTCAAGGCTATTTCTTAAGATATCACAAACATCTCGTATTTTCGAGCAATTTTATGAAATATTCGTAGGTTTTCCGTGTTACTGTTTCAACTGTGCAAAACTCGTACATTTTCTGTGTATCCGTACTTTTTGTATACACTTGACGACCGGTAACTGAAATAGACCCATTGCAAGCTTTTGTTAGAGCGAAAAAAATAGTTGCTCCTCGCGGTAAATGGTTCATACATAAATAAAATGCAATAGACACATTTGGATTACATTTTGAAATAAGGAACCACTATCTCTAGCTCTTCCATAAAAGCACGTATCTGCATAGGGAAATCAATGGCATATATGTTGTTTCTAAAATGAGCCAGAAATAGTGGTTCCTTATTGCAAAATGTAATCCATTTGAAATTCACTTCTAATTTCAGAATCCGGGAAAGTTTGCGCATTGGGCCAGTTTCGCTGGTCACAGAATCGTGTTTTGGCACTTGATTTTTGTAGATTAGCTATAAGAAGATCCGTCCAAACAGCAACTTTCGACGTTGAATATTAACCGAGATATCGTCCTTTGAAAAGTCGGGTTTTTGACGTCATCCACCGCGGTAGCGCATAACATGGTATGTATTACCGCGGTGGATGACGTCATAAATTGAGTTTTTCAAGGTGCGATATCTCGGTTAATGTTAAGCGCAGAAAGTTGCTGTTTAGACAGATCTTCTCATTTTTAGTTGATTTGCAAGAATAAAGCATCAAAACACGATTCTGTGTGCAGCGCAACTGGCCCATTTTGGACTCTCCGCTACAAAGAGATTACTGCACGGCGAGGACTTGATTTGATACACATGCGTCCCAACTACAGGGGAGCGTTTACACATTACGTGGCGCACTTGTTCGGCATTGTTTACTTTCCCTCTCCCTAATAACGCTTCGTAACACGGCTCTGAACCTCCCTCAATAATTATATAACGCTTGACAGACACCCCCTTCCCCTTTAAGTAAGATCCCAAAAAGTTTGGAAAATTGTTGAATATGCATATGCTTAGCTGTATAAAATTTGAAGTATTTTTGATCATACTGTAAAAAATAACGTTGAAGAAATGGGGATAATACAATTTGGATTTTTTGTGCTTTTTACCAATAGAAATAGGGTCAAGTAACGCTTGCACTAACCCCCCTCCCCACTCTCCTCACTGTAATGCAGCGAACCCTCTTCTCCCTCCCTAGAGCGTGACATAATTTAAGGCCGGTCCCCGAGTGATACTGAAGATGGCCGCCATCGCATAACAGTTCCTTACATAAAGAGAAGCAAAAAAATTACCTCATTTTTTAAACTAAATTTGGGGAGCTAGACTTCGGATATATGGCGTTTGTTTTGTCATTGGTTTGGAATTGAAAAGCTACTTCACACGACAGCGGCCATTTTTAGTTGAAAACCAGGGGCGAGTCATCTCTCTCAATGTATGTCCATACCATGAAAACTGTTTGAATCGGGATTGAATTGAAAAATATATTTGCGCGTTACGAAGATGTGCGGTTTTCTCACGAAGATTGTGAAGTCAGAATTCACACTCTCGTTGTGTTTATAGTATTATCTTGCGATTTTGGAGCCATTTTTCTCTGGGTCAACTTCTCAGTGCGCTCGAGCAAAAGGTTACAACAAATTCATCAGAATGTAGGTGTCAAATAAAAGGGGCTTGCTTACCTCCATGAGAAAGATAGGGAAAATTGGTGATCCAAGACACGCGTGTCGGAAATCGAATCCGTTCTGGTTGTCTCTTCAAAAGACAATGACACAATGGAGGCAGAAAGTGCTCGCGCGGCGCGCTAAATTTGAGGAAAAGACATCTGACAAACAAAGACATCTGTGGAGGATGAGAAAAAAAGATAGCAAAACGCGATGACCTCCGTTCAAGAACCATGCCGTACAAACGGGGACACAATATTTTGAAAACCGCACAATTGGTCTCATATGATGTGAATTTTCAAAGAAAATTTTATATATTTTCGCGATCGAAAATGGGTGAACTTTTGCGATCTTTAAAAAAACATTTCAGGAAAATATTTGCCGGTTGCTCATTATTCCCGGTCAAATTCTACTTTTCCGGTGATCTCAATGGATCGGTGTTGCACTGACCGCAGAATCGTGTTTTAATGCTTGATTCTTGTAGATCAGCTAAAATAATGAGAGCCGTCCAAACAGTGACTTCATACGTTCAGTATTAACCGAGATATCACGCTTTAAAAACTATCGCGGTGGAGGACGTCATAGTCCGAAATCTTCAAAGTGCGATATCTCTGTTAATATTGAACATAGAAAGCTGTTATTTGGACAATTATTTTTATTTTCAACTAGTCTAGTAGAATCAAGCATCAAAACATGATTCAGTGACCAACGCAACTGATTCATTGAGACCGCTGCGTTCCAAAAATGGACCATTTCCGAATTGACCCGCGGAGGTGAATTCATAAATCATACCGGTGCGACCAAAGGCAACGGATTTCATCAATTCTCAGTCGCGCCTGAAATCATCGTGTTTTGATTTATTTTCGTTGTGCAGTTCTCTAGATTAATGTTTCTAATATTGAGTTCGCACTCTGCAAATGAGCTGCAAATGGGTTATCTGTCGCTACTGAACATATGGTAGCCTTCTCTCATCCGTGCCTTCTCACCAGCGTCAACAATTGTTCAATACTTCAATTCCTCAATTTTTCAGTGATCAAATGAGTCGCATTAAACAGAAAAGAATCAGCTCGCATTCATTGTTGTAAAAATTGAGCATCTTCATCCGTATCTGAAAAAAGGCCTAGAGAAGCAAATGGTTTATTTCCTACCAAAAACCTGTTCATGTTAGAAGTAAACGATCCTGTAAATTTTATTACTGTAAATATATTTACTACTTTTTAAGGCAAAGAAGAAGTCACACGATTTTAAAAACACTGAAATCGAGCTGGTATCCTTCAATTGCACCGATTTCATCAGAAATGAACCAACCCTCATTAAGTTGAAATTGAGAAAAAGAGGTTTGAAGTTGTATTCCTGAATAAGGCTCCATCTAGAAAATAAACTTTAGCCCCTCTTTTCACGAAGTAATGTCTGTTTTTTGCACTCAAAAAAAACCTCCGGCCGTGCGAGCCGAAAGTAATGGACCTGGAGCACGGACTGTACGGGCTATATACTGCTACCGTCCGTTCCGCGTCCGGGGGCCGGAGTGCTCCGGAAGCCGAACGCCCGGAGTGCGGAATTCACGGCTGTGAGGGTCATTCACCGATGGCTTCCATAGCCGCGAATTCCGGGCTATCAAAACACGGAATGCTCTGGGCAGACGCTAATTTTTTTAAAATAGGTACATACTTCTTTGTTAATAGTTCATAACAATTTAATTTCAGGAACGTGATGGATGCATCACTGACTGAGAAAGATTCAGATCAGATTCAGATTTCATTTATTAATAAAGAAAATAAATGAAATCTGAATCTGATCTGAATCTTTCTCAGTCAGTATGATGTATCCATCACGTTCCTGAAATTAAATTGTTATGGACTATTAACAAAGAAGTATGTACCTATTTTAAAAAAATTAGCGTCTGCCCAGAGCATTCCGTGTTTTGATAGCCCGGAATTCGCGGATGAGTAAAGTTCATGGATTTAAAACAGTTGCCTATTGCTTATTAAGTCTGTGAAATACTTGTCAATGTTTCATGGATAAAACAAACAAAAAATTGGAAAATTATTCCTCTCAGCCATCAATATTCAATTAACTGGGTACAACGTTATGGAAATAGTCCAACCACTGAGACATGAAGGAACAAATTTAGATGGATCAAAAATTCTTGCTATACCTATTTTAGTTGTAGAATAGACTGCTGAAGGTGATAAATTTCTAAAACTCATTGCAGCAAAATTGTAAACTGAAAAATCATTTTTATCACTTGGCAGCCCGTTCTCAATAAATGTAATTACTTTCACTCAATGAGAATTCAGCATTTGTCAAAAACAAGAAATCCCTCGATAAAAAATACGAATGCAAAGTAGGAAATCACCTAAATGATTAACAAATGAAAACCACCGGCGTAGGTCTAGATACTTACTTACAGATTTTTACTTCTTACGACTAGAAGAGCTTCAGAATCTTGAAAATGAGGTTGAGAATATTTCAAGGTGTAAATTCAGTAGTAAAAGTTGACAAAACTTCAAGATATAACTCTCCGCAATAACTACCGGATACAATTTCCACAAAATATTAGCGAAGAAATATACCACCGAAAATTGTCACACTTGTTAAAATTATAGATCTTCCCTTCAGCAAACTGAAGCGCGATCCACACAAGATTTTACCACTAATATAGTAACACTGAGCTCCCTAGAATTGGGATAGGGAATCAGAGAGATTATTCACAGTAACAACGTTCGAGCTTGCTCTCTATATTAGATAATCTGCGCAGGATAGGTTCTACATTTTCCGCTATCAAACAGCTGTTTTTGTAACAGAGAAGAGGGAGATATCAGAGACTGCAATACTACTCACAGTTGAAAACATTTATAAGTTAGAGATTGGATCGAAATGGAATAAAAACTGTATCCTCTTACACAGGCAGAACAAAACAAAAGTGACAGAATACAGTTGGGCAATAAATGGACATTCTCGTGCCTACATTATCAGTATTTTAGTGTGGCGGTAATTTACTCTGTGGGAAGATGCGTGGCAGGTAATTGATTCATTTTCTTTGATTTAAGTTCTTTCCCTTAGTAGGGGGAAAATAAGTGAATTGCAAACGAACTTACAGGAGAGGGTATGAGCTCAGTGTACTGGTACCAAAACTGACAATTTTAACTTCATTCCCGTCGCATTTCTGGAAGTATTTGACAAGCGTTATCACACAGAACTTTAGAATCAATCGTGCACCACACAGAATCAAGAAAATAGATTGAAAACTCCAAAATTAAACGAAAAACGAACACAGTAGAGTTGCTAGTGTACATTTGTCTGCAGTATTGTGAAAAGAGTGTGTTCGATACATCAATCTCTTCGTCTTGATACGTAGAATCAGATTTTCGATGGTGTCAAGTTCAAAAATCAATCCGGCGCCCCCCATTCAAGATGGCGCCCAAAAGGGGCGCCGGGGGGTTGAAAAATTATAAATTTTCCTACAGAGTCGACTGAGGTGTCGATTTATATGTAATTTTAGTCGTAGAATCCGAATTTCACATTCAAAAAATCCTCCGACCTAAGGGGGGGCCCCAATTCCAAGATGGCGGCCAAAATGGGCCCCTCGGCGGGAAAATGGCCGTAGATGGCTGTATATACTGTATGACATATCCGCAGATAGGTTTTCTGGGTCGGGAATAACGAATATGAAGTCAGAAATTGTGCTAGACCCTTCGGGAGGCTCAGGGTGCCCCCCAAAATGGCCGCCGGGGGTCCAAAAATTTTGAAATTCCTTAATACCCCGAGTGGGATGTCTATTCATAGGTAATTTTGGTCGTAGAACTCGAATTTCACATTGAAATGGTCATCTAGTCTTAGAAAGGGCCCCAAAATCCAATATGGCGGCCAAAATTGACCTCATGGTGGGAAAATGACCGTAGGTAGCTTCATACGCCGTATGAAATAGATGCCAATAGGTTTTATAGGTAGGGAATTTCAAATATAAGATAAGAAATTGTTCTTTGCTCATCGGGGAGATGCAGGGGGTGAGCAGGGGGCCCCAAGGCCATCTCCTCTCCCCCTCGAAGCTTAAAATCCTCCATCCAGAGGCTTTAAAATTCTGAGTAAGTAATTAAAATGAATGTCAAAACAGACATGGACAAGGAACATTGAGCCGCTGAGATAAGTTTTAGAAGAAAATATGGTAAATCGCTAAGGAGCAATCGCGAGTTGGCAGCCCCCTCCCCCCTCTGGACTTGAAAATTTCAATGGTTTTGCCTTCTCATTATTTTTATCGGTCATGAATTCATTTTGACGTGCCCAACTGCCCATCCACACTCTTTTCTTTGCAAGCGGATTCCTAAGCTTACATCTCAAGTGGGAATGTGTCTTGGTTAAGGGAATAAAAGTTCCTCGATCTCATCCCAATTTGAAACGTACCCCGTCTTTTGAAAGCTTCCACTCTTCTTGAATTACACGCTCCTTCAGGTGCCGATATCACCGGATCTTTCATAAATAAAGGTTAACTGACAAGGTGGAAAACCTAAATGAATAATGCAAGCAATAACGTGTTGGAAGCTCTCGCGAAGTTGGGCTCCGGATTTTCTCTCGCCGAAGAGATTAGACAACACCTAGAGGAGTTGGTACGTCAACGATGTGCTCCAAAAACAGCTCTTAGAGATTTAGAAGAAGCGAAGTAGTGGATTTTCTCGAAGAAACAATACCAGGATGAAAACCTCCCATTGACTAGACGGACCCTGTGTTTCTTAGAGCTCACCTCCAGGCGTCCATATTTTGCATCAAGACGTTAGGCAGCACCTGGCATTGTAATCCAGATTTGGATTGTGGCAGGAAAAATGTTGGAGAAAAAGTCAGTTAGGTCGTATGCACTGGGCCACACTCAAAACATTTTTTCTTGAGATATTATTTTGACTTGAAGCGTCGTTTCTGGTCAACAACACTTGGTTTTTTGCGTTAAATTCTTGCGGATTGTACTTAAAACCTGTTTCTTGGAGTTAAACAAGCGTTGTTTCACTATCTTTTTTTTTTAACTTTAACTTAACGCTAGCAAAACAACGTTTGTTTAACTTAAAAAAACCAGATTTTGTCCATAAGAAACTCATTGTCAGTCAATATGATATCCTGAGAAAAATTGTTTAGTGCATGTGTTCCAGAGCTATGGAGCAATGGAGCTATGTCTGTGAAAATGTGCACAAAAAAGTTGCGCACCACCTTACACTTGTCGGACGCACGGTTTCAAGTGTACCGAGATGTGCAAAGGCGACTTCGCCTTCATGTACCTTTACTACGAACAACTCTGGATTACCTTTGGGTACTCCAGAGTTCTGCGAAAAATTCGACCTTGAAGAAGAATACGAAGATGAAGGAGAAAGCACAACAATGCACATTGACACATAGTGACTCTTCACACGACAGAGAGGCATTATTTTTCTGTCTTATAAGCCAATTAAATTTTCATTTTTGTCAGTGAAATGTAACTTAGTTTATTTTAATGTGTTTAGAGGGAGTTATATCTATTCAAATTTATATTTATATATTTTGGTTGTTCTTACAAAACATTTTTCCATCCAATCTTAAATGTTTAGGATTTTTCTTAGGGCGTACATCTCCGTCTTAATTTTATTTTACTTATGGAAAGTTGCCCATGCGGCAAAACGTTTTCGGTAACATCCACTTTCCGAATAACTCGGCCACTGGAGCCGAGATTTTTTATCCCTGCGGCCAAAATTCGATAACACTGTCAAAAACTACGCACAGCTATGCCGGGCTTTGGGCAATTTTAACGAATTTTAGCAGCAAGGACCACTAATTTTGGCCGCAGTTGCCAAGCTTTTCGGGATTTAGATACTGCCGAACACTTCTTGTATTGTGTATTCGAAATGTTTTGCCTGATTAAGTACTTTGCGATGGTTTTTCATTTACTCACTTTTGGCTGTAGAGGAAATATCTTGGGTTTCTAAACCCCCTTAATTAAAGTACTTTAGAAACTTTACTGTTTGTTGATTCAATGCTTTGAAGTATGAAATGCTTGGCCAGTGTTTTTCAATCTATGAATTTAGGTTTGAATGATCTGTCGTGCTATGTCTGTTTTATTGATAATTTCGGAAAGTTACGGCTACTCCTAGAATAATCCTTTGAATTTATGAAATATTTTGCATCAATATCTCAATTCAATTTTAGTTTGAAAAAGAAGTTGTTTGTGCCCCTAAAAAGGAAGTTTTTTTGTGCTCCTTTGCTCATTCACATGGTATTCTGAATCTTAATCTGAAGACTATAAAACATTTTTCAGGAGCACCCGCACCCCGGAAAACTCGCGACCTGGAACTGTTATTTTTGGTTCCAGCTTCCGCAATACGACAAAAGTGCTGAAAGTTAGGCACTAAGTTTGTGATGAACTTTCGGTAGTTTTGCCGACTTGCAGTACCCAGAAACGAAACTCTTGACTGCTAATTCCGACTTTTTCAGGATGAAGATATTGCAGGAAATTGGCTTACCGTGAACTTGGCGTTTAATTTCCTATATAATTTCCTACAAAATTTCCAAATAGTTCAGCTTTCCAAAATCCAAAAATCATTATCTCAGATTTACGGGAAGAAAATTCATTTTCAATACAGGAGCATGCTGGAAGGGTAGGGGCTCCTTTGAGTATGAAAAATTAATTGATCTCTTTCATTCCTTGTAATTTTTGTTACTTTTGTATTGATAATAAATTGGTTATTCATTTCCTAAACATTTCAAAAGAAATCGGGCTGTTCTTATAATCGAAAAGACCCTATTCTCTAGAAATGAGGAACATTTAAAAAGTTTTTTCATGTTTTCATTTGGCCATTTAAGGTTTATGGCAAAGAACGGAGTGTGGATGGGCAGTTGGGCACGTCAAAATGAATTTATGACCGATAAAAATAATGAGAAGGCAAAACCATTGAAATTTTCAAGTCCAGAGGGGGGAGGGGGCTGCCAACTCGCGATTGCTCCTTAGCGATTTACCATATTTTCTTCTAAAACTTATCTCAGCGGCTCAATGTTCCTTGTCCATGTCTGTTTTGACATTCATTTTAATTACTTACTCAGAATTTTAAAGCCTCTGGATGGAGGATTTTAAGCTTCGAGGGGGAGAGGAGATGGCCTTGGGGCCCCCTGCTCACCCCCTGCATCTCCCGATGAGCAAAGAACAATTTCTTATCTTATATTTGAAATTCCCTACCTATAAAACCTATTGGCATCTATTTCATACGGCGTATGAAGCTACCTACGGTCATTTTCCCACCATGAGGTCAATTTTGGCCGCCATATTGGATTTTGGGGCCCTTTCTAAGACTAGATGACCATTTCAATGTGAAATTCGAGTTCTACGACCAAAATTACCTATGAATAGACATCCCACTCGGGGTATTAAGGAATTTCAAAATTTTTGGACCCCCGGCGGCCATTTTGGGGGGCACCCTGAGCCTCCCCGAAGGGTCTAGCACAATTTCTGACTTCATATTCGTTATTCCCGACCCAGAAAACCTATCTGCGGATATGTCATACAGTATATACAGCCATCTACGGCCATTTTCCCGCCGAGGGGCCCATTTTGGCCGCCATCTTGGAATTGGGGCCCCCCCTTAGGTCGGAGGATTTTTTGAATGTGAAATTCGGATTCTACGACTAAAATTACATATAAATCGACACCTCAGTCGACTCTGTAGGAAAATTTATAATTTTTCAACCCCCCGGCGCCCCTTTTGGGCGCCATCTTGAATGGGGGGCGCCGGATTGATTTTTGAACTTGACACCATCGAAAATCTGATTCTACGTATCAAGACGAAGAGACTGATGTATCGAACACACTCTTTTCACAATACTGCAGACAAATCATCTTTTTTGTACATTAGCAACTCCACTAACACGTAATGCAATGACCAAGCAATTTACTCTGACTTAGAGTCCCTTTATACCCAGAGTTACGACAACTCGATTATCAGCTGACTGGCAGCCGTCCTTGACTGGCCATGGAAGCCGAAACGAGTGCACCTTAACGAACGATATTGAGGGATACCCGTGTAACATTTTTCTTCTATTTTTGCCACTGTATACCGAAATTTAGAAGTAAAAACCCGGGTGTAGACCGAGTTTATCTGATATTTTTTCTTCTATTTTTGCCCATTACTCCAATGTATTGTAGAAGAAGATTTAGCTGCTACTTTTCTTCTGACAACATCGTTATTATCTTCTACGATATCGCTGAGAAGCCCCGGATTCCTCCGGATGACCTTGAGACAGCGATCTTCTATTTCGGCTCTAATTTTCTTCTGCATTAGAAGATTCACCAGTAGCCTTTCATCTATTGCAGAAGTAATGTAGAAGAACTTGCTCTGCCTCTACCGTAAACCCATTTTAGAACATCTTTATCTGCTACATGGTCAAACGGTGTAGAAGAAAAAAAAAGTATAGAAGAAAAATGTTACACGGGTAAGGATCAGGAATCCTGCGATGTCTGTCACACAAAAACAACAACATCAACAAAGTGATTTCGGCCTCCATGAGCGAGAACCAATCAGAATTGGATTTTTTTTTTTAGGCCACTTTCAGCCCAATCCTGACCCAACCAAAAGTGAGTTGTCGTAACTCTGGGTATAAAGGGACTCTACTCTGACTAGATACTAGACTCTAACCTCAATAAACAACGCTGAATGGTGGCTCGATCGTTCCCGAATATGTCGAAGGCTGGCGGCAACTTTAAATTCACGCACTGAATAAAATTAACGTAAAACATTATAATTTTCTGCGAATTTGCACCGGGCCGTCTCAATTTTAATCCGATGGCGACGCCATTTTCCCGAAAACTGAGTAACGGACTATCGGACTCCGGCCGGGCAGGTCGAAAATTCCGACCGTGGAAGCCGGAGCTTCCGGCTGGGCAGTACCCGATCGACCGACCTCAATGCCCGTAGTACCCCTGGCGGACTCCGGCTTCTGTGCCCAGAAATTACATTCTCACGACCCGGTACCATCGGAGTCACCAACATCGAGAACAACCGGGTCCAGTCGCCGGAGTTTTTTTTTTGAGTGTGACTTTCAGCTTTTGGCAGGGGAAAATATGCGGCTAGTGGAACTAGAAAACATTACTGACTAAACTTTTTCAAAAATCTGGGTTGATTACTCTCTGATAAACTCAGTCCAATTGAGTGCAATCTAAATTGCATACCCAAAGAAATGAAGGAACTTCACATGACCGAACTGTTCTGCCGTGCTAAGGAAAAACGTCGTATGAACCTTCAGGCGTTGCCAAACTTCCCCTGGCAAACCACCACTTTTCAGGAAAAATTTTGAATATTTGTCTACCAATTTCTCAGATAATTTAGTTCGCAATTTTATCTGTAGATTCTGAAAATGTAAAGGAAAACTATTCATAACTTTCCTAAAAAAAATAAGCATTTTATCGAAGGAAATCTGGCAGCTCTGGAATGTTCATACGGCGTTCTACCTTAGCACGGCAGAGTTCTCCTCAGTAAATTCAAATCACGAAACACGATCTTGTGATAAGCACAAAAGATCCGAATATATCTCATTGCGAATGACAGGGCATCCTCGTCTCAATAAGTGCGAGTGTCGAATCCGTCGGCGGGTTCGGAGCCGAGCAACACGTAACACGTAGCGATGCCGTGTCCTCAATCGGTGACCGGGCGGTTCTTTGCAGTGGGAAGCATAACTGCCAGGGGCTATTGTGAAGTGCTCATAAACACTCTTGTCGCGTGATCCGACTGCCGAAGTCATCGGAGCTCTCGTACGACTATGGACTACGGTTATTGCGCGCCGGTGCTTACTTCGCCCGAGGGTTGCCCCATCGCAACGGATTCCGCGGTTTTGATACTTGAGCCCGACAAATTGCATCCCTTCCACTGTTTGGTTTATCGCCACGGTGGCTAAAAACTTTGATTCTGACGCAATGATATGAACTGAACTAAATGGAATGAACTAAGGCGCATTTTGGGGGAAAATGAGTTAGGAGTAGATCTGCACATTAACTTAGTGCGAGATTCATGTGCCGAACGATGCACAAATCGGACTGCATTTCGCAATGAGGAACTAAAAATATTTATGTCCCTAAGTAGATAAGTTCTTCTCCATCTTCTTCTTTATCTTCGTCTCCTTTTTCTTCCTTTTATTCTTCTTTCCGTAGCTTTTCCTCGTCTTTTTATTCTTATTTTCTATAGTTCTCTTCGATCTCTCCTTCTCCCTCTTCTTGATTCTCCTTTTTTTCCTCTTGTCCTCATTTTGTCTCTTCTTTTCATTTTTCTTCCTTATTCCTCTTTTTCCTCCTCAATTTTTTTTGCCCTTCTTTGCTCCTCTTCTTCTTATTTTCCTTTCCACTCTTTCTCTTTTTATATCACTTCTCTTTTCCCCCTATTTCCCTTTTTTTCTTCCTCTCCTTATTTCCTCCTTCTTTCTCTCCCTTTATCTCTTCCTCTTCTTTCTTTCACTCTATCTACTCTTTTTCTCCTTTCTCTCTTTCTATCCCTCCCCTTTTCCGTGGTTTCAAACTTTATATATCGGAATATCGTGAATAATGGAGTGATACAACTATTCGAGCTTCCTTGTTTTGCGCGGTATCATTCTCAGTTGAAGGCGTTATCTCTTAACTCAAGTTGGGCTTTCCTTCTGACCTCACTCCTCATTCCTCTCTTTCTCTCTGCCCCCTTCCTTTTTCTCCTCCTAGCTCTTCCCCTTCTTTCCCTATTTTAATCAATTCTTCTCTCTCTTCCTAACTTTCTTTTCGTCTTCCATTTTGATTTTTCTTACGTAGATAAGGTCTATGATGGATAAGTCAGAAATAATAGTTCCCTATTGCGAGATGCCAGTTTCATGATTATAATATAAGATTCGTAGGTATTTATAGTCTTTCCTGAAAAAGCGACGTTTTTTTGAACGAGGACGTGGAGGGGGCCAGAATTGAAATGAAAGGAAAATGGAAGTCGCGCACAAAGTCATTTCGCCTTCACTTTTCCAGGTATGAGGTCAGAAAACATCCTCCAGCAGTGATATTTATACTTTTTCGACTAGAAGAGTAAATAGTAATATTTATCCATCCCAGGCTTTGTGTCCTGACTCCTGTGATCTGTGCTCTTGTGTTGCCTACAAGTCGTCACCTTCCGGCCAAAGTGTCACAAGCGCCATGCGACGTTTAAAAATTTCCGCTGCCATTTTATTTTTTTACAGAGAAATTGTTGGCTGAATCTGTTTGAAGGTTTCAGTGCGTTTTATCGGCAGCACAAAGAAAATTCAGCGAAATTTTCGGACAGCTTCGTTGAACAATTCCTCTGTAAAAAAATAATATGGTAGCGGAAATTTTTAAACGTGAGATGGCGCTTGTGATACTTTGGCCGGAAGGTGGCGAAGTCTTGCCTCGTAGTAAATTGGATAGTTTGTGGTGCCCAGCTCGGACACCACAACTATTTGGCTGAATACTAAATATCATGAGCCAAGAACAGTTTTTTCACAGAAAATGTATTTTAAGACTAGTTTTACTTGAAATCATTAATACCTCGATTTTTCAAAAATTGCACTTATGCGCTTTGTCCTCCAAGCCCCTTAATTATAATTTGGACTACAACTCGCAGTAGGGAACTATTACTCCTGGCTCATTTCAGAAACAACGTAAGTGTCATAATTGCCCTCAATGCAAAGAGGTACTTATGTAAACCAGAAGTAGTAGATCTTATTTGCAAAATGTAGTCAATTTTCTTTCGAGGCAGGCAGGTTTCGAAGCATGACATTTAAGTGCCTATGACGCAAAGCTTCGAATCCGATTTAGAAGCTACGCCATAGTTCAATTCTAAACAATGACGTACCTTTGTCACTGATTCACGCACCCTTCCGTATGCGTCCGTAAAATGCGTCTAAGTGTTTCTTGTAATTGAAATGTCTCTAGTTTGATAAGTCCTTAATTGATTCATGATCTGCCAATGACTAAATGGTAATGAATCAAAACAAATAACTCACATGGAGTTTTCACATGTTTGTTTTGGTTTGAACCACCGAGTTCGATATTATATCAAATGGACCGCGTTTAGCAGAAAGGAACCAAGCCACATCAGTTATTTCCAAATTTAACCGGGAAATTTATTTTTTACAAGAGGACGTTTGTGAGGAATTTTTTGAAAATTTCAATGAATTTGCTTCGTATTATGCAAAAAATTCGCTAAAATTTGAAGAAACATCCACGCAACCGTTTTCAATAGAAAATTAAATTTTTCCACTTAAAATTGACGATGGCTGATGTAGCTTGAATCATTTCTGCTTAACGCGGTCCGAATGATGTAGTCACTAAATCAGTCCATATTATTGCACGGCGGATGCTCTCCGGCCTACCTGGATAATCGAAGGCGAGATAACAAGATGCGTGACTTTCATCCCCCTTCATTCGGATTCCGGTTCCCTATTGCATTTGCAATGAGAAACCGCGACTGCTCTCTGAATACAACAGTGCTCCCATTTCCTGGAACTTTTGAGATTTTCCTACATTTTTCCCGGAAGTTTTAAAATCCCCGAAATGTTCCGGATCTTTTGCAGTTTCCAAAACTTTCTTGGAAATTTTGAAAAAAATCTAGCAGGAACCCCGGAACTTTTGACGGTTATGAAGTGGGAGGAATTGGAACGAAAAAGTTCCGAATCCCGGAACGTTTGACGGACATGAAATTGGAGAAATTGGAACAAAAAAGTTGCTTTCATTTCCCGGAACTTCTAAAATTTTCCTAAATTTGTCCCATGGAACTTTTAAAATCCCCAAATATTCCGGATCTTTTGCATTTTCCGGAACTTTCTTGGAAATTCTGAAAACTTAAACAGGAGCCCCGGAACTTTTGACGGCCATGAAGTGGGAGAAATCGAAACAAAAAAGTTCCGATTCCCGGAACTTTCGACGGACATGGAATGAGAGAAATTGGAACAAAAAAGCTCCGATTCCCAGAACTTTTGACGGACACAAAATGGGAGCACTGGAATACGAATCTGACCGTTCCTGGAGTCGAAATCATGAATTGGCGGATGGCGCGGCAAGGGGGGCGCTCGCCTCACGTCTGGCGCGAATAAGTGGCGCGCGTCGGAGTTATGCTCTGAGGCTTACAGTTTGAGTAAGCGGAATGGGCGCATAAACGACCGCCCTCGCCCTCCGAGGCGCCGTCGCGTTTAGGGGATGATTAAAGCGACTCCGCGTTTATTGCCCCAGGACCGTCCACCCCCGCCCCCCGCCATGTCCGGCTAATGATAAGGATACGTGCCTCCAGGTCGTTTCGCTACCACTTCCGCCGGATCCATCTTCCGCCTAGCCCCATCCCCACCCCCTACGACTCCTCCTAGGATAAGCCGTCCCAAGACCGCCCAGCTGATCGCTATTGTAACCAGGAAGAAACAAGGGGGCACGCCCCCTACGGGCTGATTATAGAAATTGATAGACAAAGCTATAGACAAAGAGGACAAAAGGGATATGGAGGGATCCTATAATTGGTGGAAGCGGGTGGTTCCAATGGACAAAGGACGTAGGTGATGGACTAACCAACGGCAACCCACGAGAGACCCGACTGTTAGTCCATCATTTACCCCCTTAGTCTATAAGAACCACCTATCTCAACCAATAGGATCGCTTTTTACTCCTAATGTCATATTTGTTTATCCCTTTGTTTATAAATTTCAATAATCGGCCCGCTGGTTGCTATACGCAGTCTAACCCCCAAACTGCGAAAACAACTTCGGCCATATGAACCGAACGCACGGGGTTCAATATCGGCCGTGTATTTCGGTCCATGTAACCGCTCTCTCCGTTTCGGGAACCGTATCCTCGGTTCATGCAACCGAGAATACAAACCGAACAGAACGAACGGAAAACTCGGTTGCATGAACCGTGGGTATACGGTTCCCAAAACCGAGAAAGCGGCTACATGGACCGAACAAGACGGCCGATATTGAACACCTTACTTTCCTTAATAATCGATTCTTTATCATAGCTAAAATAGGGAAATATCGATAATCTATCATTCGCGCCTCACCACTGTCCTCTTGAAAGTCTCCGATTTGTACGTGGAGAAGATCCTGAACTGGATGGTCTGGTCCGCGTAGCGCAAAAGAACAAAGCCAAATCAGCCATTACCAAATTCACCTGGGAAATTTAATTTTTAACTAGAGAATGTTTGTGCGGATTTCTTTACAAATTTTAAGGAATTCGCTTTGTACTGTGTAGAAAATTTACTAAAATCTACACAAAAATTTGTACAAGCGTTTTCATTCGAAAAGATAAATTTCTTAGTTACATTTCGGAATGCCTGATGTGACTCGGTTCCTTTCCGCTTGACGCGGTGGAGATGTAGATAAGTTGGGTGGAGTGAATCTGATACGAGTCCCTCGTTCTGCCGTGCTAAGGAAAAACGCCGTATGAGCCTTTAGGCGTTGCCATATTTTCTTCAATAAAAACCCAATTTACTAGGAAAATTTTGGATATTTTTCTTCAATTTTTTCCGACAATTTAGTTCGGAATTTTATCTAAAACGTCTGGAAATTTCAAAGAAAAAATGCACAGTTTTTCTCAAAAGTAAACGTTTCATCCGAGGCAATTTGGCAACTCTTGAATATTCTCACGGCGTTTTTCCTCAGCATGGCAGCGTTGGAGAGGCGCGAGGACTGAGTAGAGTCCCGTTATAGAGAGAGTTAGAACAACGAGGTACATGGATGTCATAGACGGGAATAAAGATTACACAAATCGGACGTTTTTTGTAATCTTTGATCAACCCATTCCCGAATCCCTATCTCCGTTCCCTCTCTCATTCCATTTGTTCCTTGCCGCACCTCCTATTTCCCGGTCCATTCCAGTTTATAATCTTGCTTTGCAATTAGTGAAGCTGTAATCTGTATTCCCGTTTGTGACACTGTAAAGGCCTAAAATACGAGAACCAATCAGAAATGGATTTACATCGTCTTTACTTTCAGTATAAAGGGACTACAGGGTAAACAGTTGGAAGATCAGTGATATATATGTTTTAGTGATCAGTAGATGTGTAAGAAATTCCCTGATTTGCCCTGACTTTCCTTGATTTTTCCGGTTTTCCGGACCCCCGCGCCCGGCAATGGACCAGTAGACAAGACACGAATTTCAGCATTCTGATACTCGTTTCATAACCAGAAGTTCACGTAGAACACGATGCGCATTTGTCCCTTGCCGTACCTCCTATTTCCCGGTCCATCCCAGTTTATAATCTTTGCAATTGGTGAAAATATAATCTGCAGTCCCGTTTGTGTCACTGCGGGGGCCTGAAATATGGGAACCAATCAGGAATGGATTCGCATTGTCTTTACTCTCAGTGTCGAGGGACTCTGACTGAGCGGCAACGTGGGGCGGGCGAAGTGCTAAAACCGTGACTCTGTTATTAGTTTGTTTAGGGACAAATTCGATACTGGGCCTGCATGTCATTTGCTCGGAATTCCGGCAGCTCACGCGTCTGCTCCGTGCTCTGCATGAGAATCAACGGCCACTCAATTTAATTACTCGCAAAAGACACGGCTCCGCTCGGCGCCTCGCTCTCCGCCCGTATTCTCCGGTGCCGCGCGCCGTCCCGTTTCGGGTGTCCGATTCCCTCCGCCCGGGTGTCTCGCCTCCATTAACGAACCTGTTAACACTCAACGGCCCTGCATCCCTGCATTCCTGCACTCCAATGTTCCCGCAAAGAGACACGCCGTAGACAGGGTGTCCGCAAGTTAACCTACTT
Organism: Bemisia tabaci; assembly: GCF_918797505.1. Taxonomy (NCBI): domain Eukaryota; kingdom Metazoa; phylum Arthropoda; class Insecta; order Hemiptera; family Aleyrodidae; genus Bemisia; species Bemisia tabaci. Next base: position 55,712,645 of record NC_092795.1, read on the forward strand.
GACTTTCAGGATGAATTTTTCCGCTCAAAATATGACTTTTTGGCGCGTATACGTAGTATGTTGGCGCGTATACGTAGTATATTGGCGCGTATACGTAGTATACCGCCTTTGCGATCGTTTCGACCCCCCCCCCCTCGATACAATAACCGAGTCCCCTAGTTCCTTACCGAAAAGTGACTACCGCGAACTTCTGAGATTTTCCAAAGCGTGTAAAAAGTTTACTAATCCGTCAATAATAATGATTAAAATTTGTTTCTCATTCTGGGGCTCGCTAGTTTATGTGTAATGAATACCAAGAGTCTACGTTTCTTGGTTTTTTTTAAAAAAACCTTAGAATGGGGCGCGCTGATTTAAAATATGCATATATAAGCGGAAGCAAGCGAACTGATTCGAGGATGGCTGACCAGTTCGGCACTCCTTGAGTGAGAATTTCACTCACTCCGTTTTGTTCACAACGTTGCTTTGACATATCTCCACAACACTGTTATCCTTTTCAAAAGTTGGTACTCCTTGCTCTGATAGCCGGGGCCACCAGGATAGTGGTAAGTGCAATCTGTGATGAGCCTCGAGACTCATTAGACCATTTGCTAAACGTGGCTCATACAGGAGTCCACTAAGCCCTCTCGTCCCCACGCTCCTGATCACTGCGTCGGCGTCACGAAGAACAATGGGCCTTGGATCCCAACGCGGCCGATACCCGTACCCCAATTACTCACGCTTCATTAACCATTTCACCGTCACGCTAGGATTCATCCAATTTTCAAAAAAAATTGTTTCGCATGTATTTAGCAATTTTTTCCTTACTCTCCGTTAAAACACAAATAAAAAGAGACCTCATTCATAAAAATCGGCCGAATAGAAGAGAAGTTACAGTAATCGAAATCCGAAGAAATCAACAAAACCTCGACTCCTCGATACGAAAAATAAAATGAAGGGGAAAAAAAGAAAGTATAAATTACAATGAAATATAATTGACCTCAAAATTTGACAAACAATTCATTTATATACCTAACGCTGAAAAAACTGGGAGAAATTACAAAAAATTTGCCTCTTGCAAGGGGCTTCTTTGTAAGAATTTTGACCTGAAGACAACGGTCGAATAACAGCAGTACTCCATACAATACACGGTGTGCCTGAACGAGTTAAACATTTTTCATACGTCCAAATCGAAAAATCTTTATATTTTTAACTACAATGTTTCTTGAATCGTTTAAGCAAAAAAAAAAAAAAAAAAAATTCCGTCGAGATTCTGGAACGCAAAGGCGCTTTAAAAGTATTCTGGGGCTATAATAGCTAAATCACCGGTAGTAAATTCGTTATATTATTAAAAAGAAATTGACTCCATAGTTTAATTCCTTAGTTTCTTGAATACGATTATTTTAAGCACTTAAACATTTATACCACCAATTTTAGCCATGGGGTGATTTCCTGAGAGCCGATAATATCACGAATTTCTCATAGAACCCCTCAACAGTGGCTTGCTTTTTTGGCAGCCGATTCGGCCATCGAACCGGAGTTTAAATGGAAGCTGATAATAACCCAAAGCTCTGAGAAAAATTTTGAGATGAGTATAAGAACGGTTTGTTGTAAGTAGCGAGGAGAGGCGGGCAAAGCGGCTAAAATCCTATCTAATTTTTACAGTTTTTCTGTTGAATTAATGTTGCCGCGGGCTTCTGACTGTCCACACATAGTTCTGTTCAGCATATCGATACATAAGTATTTACATTTTACATACGTAGAATCTAATTTTCACGTCGGGGAGTTGACATATTTTGATTTTTTCGATTTTATACGGAAAATTGATGGTTTTTCGGGATTGAAATTATTATTGTTTCATGAAAAATAAATGCACCCAAAATGACTATAGCATATTGATTCTTACACATTTGCACTCACAAAATTGGTTGGTAAATTCAACGAGTGGGTGCATCGACCTGGTATATCAAGTTTCTGCAATTTTTTACGGCAAATCAGTAGATTTTCGGGATGTAGATTGCTTACTTTCAATTCATGAATGAATAAAGCAACGACATGGTTGAACTTCTTTGCATGGAAAGACGTTTAAAATAACAAAATCAAGACGTATTTAATGCAATTGCATTTATATCGAGTCAATTTCTTTTCAATAATATAACGGGATTTTTACTACCGGTGATTTGGGTATTTTAGCCCCAAAATACCTTTAAATCGACTTTATCTTCTAGGAGTTCGACAGAATTTTTCCTTTCTTCGCTTAAATTATTCCGTAGCACTTTTCTTCAAGAATCTGATAAGATTTTGCTTGAGGCAGATCAAAAAACTTAAATTCGATCGAATAGCTTTCTACTTTCACAATACACGGTCTCGTCAAGGTGCGTCTTTGACCTCGCAGTGTTGGATCGTGAATTCTCTTTTTATGCTGTTTGCCTATTTTGAAATCTCTGTAAATGAAAACTAAAGGGGTTGATATGTGCGAGTTAATGACGCGCCTTATCAACACATTGTGTTGGAGTTCACTGCTTGTTTATACTATGCACATACACATATGCTCGGAAAAACTTCATTAGTGAGCTATGCGCTTCCAAATTTACCAATTTTTTTTATTATTTAGTATATATGTACACGGAGAAAAATCTTCGTGTACACAAAATTTAGGTCATATGGATCTCTGAAGTTTTCGGATTGAGCATCCGAACACTTAAGGTCCAGCTGCTGAGGTTTGAATCACACATCTGAAACTTCAGTTCTTACATCTGAAGCACTTCGGTTTTCACATCCGAAAACCTTCGGTTCTCACATCTGAAGTTAAGAACTGAAGTTTCAGATGTGTGATCCAAACCTCGACAGCTGGACCTGAAGTGTTCAGATTCTCAATCCAAAAACTTCAGAGATCCATATGACCTAAACTTCGAGTCCCACGCACGAGGTTTTTTTCCGTGTATATTTTGATACTGCCAGATATAACTGCATCACCTCCCAAGGGGCTCAAATTGCCTAATCACTGAAGTGAAGGCGAACTCAGTTTTTTACACGCTTAGGTCATACAGCAAAACGAAATAGACTGCACTGAACAACACAATTGCGCGATACAACTATATCAACTCCCAAGTACCACAAATTGCCTAACCACAGAAATGGAGGCGAACTCAGTCTCTCACGTGCATTTGCATATACTCGGGTTGGGAAACAGTACACGAACTTTTATTTTTGATCATACGCTGGTGTATTTGAAAATTATTTATTTAATTTACCTGATTGTCGTGGTACACGTTATTATTTGATTATTATATATGTATCATCGAATTTGCCGACTTGTCAGTCAAAATGCGACCGACCAGGAATATTCCTGGCCGAAGCCCGGGGACAAAGAAATTAGTTTACAATGCAAGACATGAAACGCATAATGCTATTACGCTTGAGTAGTCCATTGGCTCTTCGCCAGGAAGGATGAAGCAGAACTTGCGATAATATTGTCAGTTGACCGTTCGTCGTACAGTGGATCGAGTCAATAATGGGAGGGATCGGAAAAAATTTAGAAACTTTAAACGCGTATAACTCCGTTTATACAAAACTTCGAGGTTCTAAAAGTAGTTCCATCGGTTTCCTCGTGAAATTTTCTTCAGTAAGCAGTTAAGCTTAAAATTTAAAATGTAACAAATTAAACGTCAAAATTTGTAGTTTTAGTGAAAAATGTCATGCCCGACCACTCAGATTGACTCGATCCTCTGTGCGTGGATCAGAATAAAGAAATTTTCCAAGCGCTTCATCCACTCTCAAAACTTACAACATCGGACAACGGAGTCCGAAATCGCTTCGCTTGGAAAGCAAAAAATTTTCTAGATTCGCTCCCTAACGTCCGAGCGAATTAACAGAGCGTTCGACCGGGCCAAGAATGGGTTGGCCGTAACAGCTTTGGTGAGTGTACTATTTCATCTCTAGGGTTGTTTATTTTTCCGCGGAGAGGGGCCCGAATGCAGGGGATTTACCAGCGCACTGGAAGGAGTGCTACTCAAGATGCACCCTGCATTGGCGCCTCGTAAATGGGAAAGTTGGAAAGCAGCGCTGCCAACGAGCACTTCCGAATTATTCTTGACAGACTTGTAAAGAAGTCTGTATTCTAACATTGTTTTCCAGGAGAAAAATAATTCCTCGCATAAGATTGTATCCTTTCCCCGCTCCTCTATTCTGCCGTGACGGCGAAGAGAGTTTTAGAAAGCGTCAAATAGAAATCGAGTTTCCTTCAAAATTCGTCTAATTTTTTTCAGGTGAAATCATGGAAATAGCTAAAGGAGCAAAATTCATCTTATTCCAATAAAAACGAGACACGTGAGAAAGCAAGGGTGCGAAAAATGATGTAGTTTCAGACAAAACAGCAGTAGGTGACATTATTCCTCCAGAGAGCCAATGAAAACAGTGCTTTCAAGTAAAGTTCCGCCCTCTTCACCCGATTTCTAACCTGAAAATGCGTTTGTTGTGTGTCCAAAACGCAACCACGAAAGCATGCAGAGGTAGCACTTACGACTGTTTAGCCTCACACTAGCGTTAGATGGAAATGAAAAATACCCTTTATATGTAATTGAAATAAAATCGGTGGATTTTTAATCATCCAAACAATTTTTAGGAGTCTTTCGGACGATTAATGGCAATTTGAAAAAGAACGGAGGCTTCTTGGAATAAAATTTTCCGGTCGAAAGCTTCCGAGCCCGTTTCCTCAAAACTTTATTTTCGTACTTACTGCTCTCTTCGCTATCAACGCAGTGTTATCTTCATATTAGTGGTCTTCGTTCGTTAAATTGTTCTAAGAAATAGCGGCGGGGGAAAGATGGTTAGATTATTGCGAAAAGTGTTGCTCCATGCGAGCGTGTCTGAAAATGACGCGGGAAATTAAATAAAAAAGTTGCCGCGGAAACTGACCTAGGACGACCCTCGACCGCCTCACGGCTGGACCGGGAGAACCGAGAACCCTTGATATAATTGGCGAGTCGGCAAGTTTCTTGGCTCGGGCTCCTCCCGAAAAAAACAGATGCTGGATAAAAGGAATAGCGGGTGGCATCGGGCGCCCGATTCATATTCCTCTCGTGAACTGCACCCACTGACCACCACTTGCCGGATTTCGCAGCCACGTGAAATTTTAGTCGTGCGAAAAACAGCTCTCTCATCGTATTGGTTTTTTTATCTTACATTTAACAGAAAAAACCTTAAAGCTAGGAAATTCCTATTTCAGTGGCTGAAATCTTTACAGTATTCATTACTTCTACGAAAAAAAATCTTTTCCTTGGTAGGACAAGAAATTGCCGAAAAGAAAGGTCACTCAGACTGGGAAAAAACACATTGGATCTAGAGTCCAGACTCTTGAAAACATCGACAAGAAAAAATACTCTTGATTCAATCAGATTTTTGCTTAAGTCAAAGGGAGATCCGCTCAAATTAAGAGGCTTGGTTCTTGATTTAAGCAAAAATCCTATTGAATCAAGAGTATTTTTTCTTGTCGATGTTTTTAAGAGTCTGGACTCTAGATCCAATGTGTTTTTTTCCCAGTGTGTTCATTACTTCTGCGAAAAAAAAAATTATTTTCCTTGGCAGAACAAGAAATTGCCGAAAAGAAAGGTTACTCGGTTATAATGGTTCCGACTTGTTTCAGTTATAGGGGGGATCTTGGCGTAAAATCACAGTAGTTCGTTTTTATTTGTTTTTCGTTAGTTTCGGGTTTCTTGTGATTCTTTTACTGAATGCGGTTATTTGACGAAAGTATCAAGTTTGTCCCCTACATTGCCTTCTAGGAGGAACCCAATTTGGTACACTCTCAGGCAATCTGTCATCCGCCATTCGTTGAACACGGCTAATGACCATATCAAACAAGCTGTTTGGTAATAATTTCATGAAAGATATCCTGGTCTGATTGCATTATCTTACGTCATCTTTCGTTCCTCACGTGATTCCTTCTCGAGATCCCGCCGGATCTTCGCCAGAAACTACGCCCGGCAAAATTGTGGATGGTGGCATTCAAAATGAGATTACAAGGTGCGATTTACCAGATAATCTCTGTTTGGATAGCTAAAGACGGCGATTAGGTGTCGCAGAGCGATCGAGCGCGCTGTAAAAGCGACTTAAATATATCGACGGCGTAAGCCCGCAATCACACATCTCGTTTACTGTGACTGAAAATCTCCGCCTTCATGTTATTTTTTGAAGGAGAACAAATTGACATCATTTCTTGGAGTTCTTGCAGAATTTTCCTCGCACAGAGAAGAAAAATCACGGCAGTTTTAAAGAATTGCCGTTGAGTAGTTTTCCGTTTAAAAAATAAAGTATGACAGGAAGTCTGCGACGTCGCAAACCGAGTTACGTGATTGCCGACCTACACCGTCGATATACACATAGTTCGTTCTGAAAGGCCGTGTGGTGACGCCATCGACTCTATGAACAAAAAATGACGAACACAGTAAGATTAAATTACAGTCCATGATAACACTGCGTGTAAAACATACCATGGCCGTGGGGTCAATACTTATCTTACGCCGTACACAACACGTAGTTCTATCAGGCATTGCAGCCAATTCGACCAACAGGTTTGTCTCAAATACCTTAATTGTGTAACGTTAATTTGCGGTTTCCTCACAACTCTACCAACCCTGAGGCCTCCGACAACACTCCTTAATGTTGCTTCAGACGCTCTTTACTCTAAAGTATACGTTGACCCAAACCTTCGACCTACTTACGAGTATTCAGAGAAATCTCTCTAAATTTACTGGACAGATTTGGGGTTCTCGTTTAACGAAGCAGATGTGTAAGTGATTCTTAATTACTAGAATAACAGGGCGGGAAATTACAACGGATGACCTAGTTAAGAACATCCCATTGCATGCCTTTTCTTCGCTGAGACCTCACCAAGAACCGACTAATGTCACTAGAAATCGTCACAAAAAAGCGTAACCACATTTCAATGTTTCCGCATTTCCACTCGTAAAAGACATTTTTATCAGGAGAATTTTAGATATTTCGAACTAACGTTTCACCGATTTTTCTTTCTTTGAAATCGGCAGTTGTGCAGATTTTCTAGGTCTCCGCAATTTTCTGCAACGCACTGGGGTTTCGCAAGAAGGTCAACACAACGCACACTAATTAAAATATTGATAAATAATTGAACTATTTTCGTTAGTGTACTGAAGTCGTATAATTCCGCAAGAGTTGAACATCCAAAAACCTTCGAACAAAAAGACAATGACAAAATTCTCAACTTCCACGATTTTTAGGGCACTTTCACAATGGATCGTATTCGATGCACCAAACAGGTGAGATTGTATTGATATCGATTGGTTCAACGTGTAAACTCAGCCAACTGAGTAACAGAAATAGGGAATGGGTTTTTTATGATAGACTTTTGATACTTCTCAGTGCGAAATGGCAATGAAAAGTGAAATGTTTAGGAATTTTCTCATTTTCAATTTTTCCAACTTAAATCCTAAAATTTTTGTTTGAGCTTATATTCTATTGTTTTGAAGCAAATAATACTTAAATACACTATCGAATAGTATCTATTTGGTCTCAACCGCGCGGTCGAGTAGAATTTGAATCCCTGGAAATGGCTCAGAGAAGCAGGAGTATGGAACAAAGCAGTAGCGTGGCGTGCTTTGCGATACATCGATTGTTATGCCTTTGAAACCTACGGTAAAGAATCGATTATTAAGGTGTTCGCTGCGAACACCCTGTTTATCGATCATTTTCCATAGGTTTAAAGGGCATAATAGACGATTATATCGCAAAGCACGCCACGCCACTGGAACAAAGTCAAGAGTCCCGTTCGCAATTTACAGAAATTCACCTGAAAACGATGAGGCGTCTCGAGGTTTGGCCGATGAATGCGGCTCCACTTTGCATGAATGCTAATCAATGCAAATGAGACGTCGAGGATCATGCTCTTTTTTTCAGCGGCCGCCGCCGCGGATATTCGGGGAATTAATCAAAAAGTTCGGGAAGAAAGTAAACCAATATCCCTGTTAATAAACTCATCCCCCGTGTTAAACAAGGAATTAATTCGGGAAGCTCGCTACGCTTTTAATTCCACCTTCGCCCTTGCCCCGGCCTCATTTGGCTAAACTTCGACTCCTTCTCGTAAGCGCACCTTTGCCAAATTTCCGTCTTTTCCCACGTCAGAAATGGAATCAGTCATTCTTAAAAAGACCTAAGTCCCAGAAATGAAAAATACGAGCAATATAAGAGAAACTCTATTAATTAATCCATTTTAAACCTTAAGATAATCAATGACGTGTTTAATTACTTCATTGCTTTAATATTCCAGCGTCTGAGATTCAGAACTCGTCATTTAAAACGAGTTATGCAGAATTTTCTCCGCACGAAGAGGAAAAATCACAGAAATTTTCAAAACTGGACGTTAAGTAGTTTTTCATTTAAAAAATAAAGTATGACAGGAAATCTGCGACGTCGCAAACCGAGATACGTGGTTTGGTAGTTTCACCGTCGATATCCGTTTTCAGCGCTTAAGTCTTTTTGAGAATGACCGATTCAATTGAGGTGAATGTGAGCGATCTACGGATGAGATCCACCGTTAGGCTGTGCTGCTACGAAACACGGTCTTAGTCTTTGAGGAGCAAATAATTATCTTGATCTACAAATTTGAATGAGTAACTCATTTATAACTATATCAGCATTAATACTAAATAATATATAGGGTCTTTGTGGAGATTTATTGAAAATTCACATCGAAGATTATGGAAACGTATGCTGCTCGTGCAAAACTCGCCTTCCATTTTCCTCTTTTTTATGTGAATCTTCAAAAACTTGATGTCATACGACTCAGTATTAATGCTCCTATACGTTATGGATCAGTGCAATACATGATTTCGTGCATGGATTACGATAGTTATTGCTTTCAACAACAAAATGTACAGTGTGTAAAAAATCCTTTCGACTCGCCTAATATGGACCGTTTTCAAAAAGCACTTTTCTTTCGCACGCCTTCGATGAAAGATGTCTTTATTCTTAACCCTCAGGTGCCTAGGCCGGGTCAAACTGACCCGAAGCTTCCTAAAAACACACGACCCTGTGCTTGTATAAGGCCGCGCATTCAAGCTTCAGCTATAGGTCTACAAATACACCCTAAAAAAAGAATCAGGCGTCAAATTGAAAAAAAAGAAAAAACATATCGAAATTCAACACAGCCGAAGATAATAGAGGCGTATTTGGGGCTCGTGTTTTAATCTTTTCTTTCGAATCTTAGCGACACCTCATTCGTAGCATGAGGCGAAGCATTACGAGTTCACGCCTCGCGCTAGTGCGCCTTCAATTTTACAGATGCAACGCGGGCATCCATCAAGCACGAATAGTTGTATCTCTGCGCCGTCATCAACACACGTCCTTTCCTTTGCTCTATTTCCATATAGTGTTTGTTTCTGTTCACCTTAATTGCAGTGTTGCTGCAAGGGCTACGTAAACAACATGGCCGAAGATAGGAGAGACCTATTCGGGTCTCGTTTCTCTCATAACAGAATCAAAGGATCGTTATTGTAGAGAGAGTATCCCATGTGCGGAAGAGATAGAATGTCATCTGGCAAAAGGAAACTATTTCCGAAGAAAAAGAGGTTAAAAAAAAAAAAAAAAAAAAAAAAATGCCTACCTCCTAAAATTCCCCACAGGGATACGCGTTGTTTTTTAGAAAGTCGCGTTGTAAGTGCTATTGTTTGGCTCAAACCGCAGATTAGCATAAGCGAAAAGCGTTATTAAAAAGCTTCAAAATCGAGTAAAAATAATAATCGTAATGAAAATAAACGTCTGGGAGACTCAGTTGAAACATGATAAATCTGAATCTACCGGATTACGAGAAATCCACCTGCTACAGACACATGAATAATATTTTCACTGGTCAAACTCCGCTTGAGGGGAGGGGGAGGAGGGGGGTCGATCCCGTGCTTAGAGATTCTGACGCAAAAATTAATTTAAATTGAGTGTAAAATCTATTGTGAACTAATGAGTTTATTGTCCCCGGCGGCCCTCCATTCGCAGAGTCTATAATAAACTCATAATATGGACAAAGCACAACACTCAGTATTTGTTAGAAATATTAAAACGGCCACGGAAGTTTACCGCGCATCAAATGGACGTATTTCTGCCAAACGGTGCTATGTGCATTAAGGCATGAGCCCTGAGACCCATAAGAATTTATGCATAACAGGGCTCACGTTATGATGCACATAGTTCCGTTTGACAGAAATACGTCCAAATGGAACTATTCGTTTGACATGATTATATAAAAATAACGGTAAGGCACGCTTTGTTGAGAGTCGCGTGGATTTAAAATCCCCGGGTGCAGTTTCAACCGAATAAAAAATTAACGAATAATCCTACTTGATTTGACTAGACCTAATGGAAAATGAACTCTGTGATCTAGCGATTTTGCGGATCCGAAACCACAGTGACGGTTTTCGCAATCCGGCAACACTGAATTTTGTGCAGTTAAATGTACGTCAAACAATCGATACGTTGCGAGCAAATAGGAAAATCATGAATTTGATCAAATGCCTCGGCCAATAGTCAAATATTTTTATGTAGCTTGATATTCTGATTCTTTCCGCGATTTTAAACAGAATAACTCATTGCTCCTGTAAGAAAAAATGCTCTGTGAAAATGTGCATCATACGATGCTGTCTCAAACATTTTTTAGCCCCTAAACGAACATTGGTCTTGGAATTTCCAGCATGTCAGAAAACAAAGAATTTTTAAAATTAAACATTTAAATATAAGAGAAGCGCTTTGCGAAGAAAAAACGAGCTGATTGCGTCGATTTGATGTGAAATTTTTCCCATAATACTGAGAGCTCGGGACCTCTAGCTCCGCCATAAATTTCGTAAACAGTCAAAATTTGACTGTCTGCCTATGCATTTGATTGAATACTCGATTTGACTAACGGCCTGCGACAGCTACACATCAAGACGGGTTCCTCCTCCCAGAATCAACGAACCATGATGCATTTAATTGGACTACATTATGCAATTAGGAACTATAAATTCCGGCCCGGTTTAAAAACAACGTATGTGACATTAGTTTCTCTATGCACATAGGTGTTTTTTCAGATAAGCCAGAATTTATAGGTCCAAATTGCAAAATGCAGTCCAATTGTAGGACATGTAAAGTGAAGCCAACTTCCGCAAATTGTCATTGCAATATTCTTACCATGAGCGCGCGAAAGTGACTCCGATGAAGCGCAAGGTTCGTATTTCTACATTTAACGAGTGCGGAATAACAGCATTCGTTTCCTGATATGGACACGTCAATTAAATGTCTATACGCACGAAGCTCTCCGGAATGAATTTCCGACCAGTAGCTGATAGCTTAATAATAACCATAAATTAGTCTTTTTTGTGCGAAAAATTGTAAGTCTACGAGAACGTCTGGAAACCTCTCTTGACAGTTCATTCTTTCACGAGAGGACTACTAAGAAAGTTTTTCTGGATACTACACGGACCATGATTGGCCAGAAAAAAAATTATTCGTTTTTCTCCTCGGATAATTTGCATAATTATTCACCCAGTTTAAAGTGAACTGATCTTAACAATATCGGAACGGTGCAGGAGACACGCACCTGTAAAAATATCGAGATGGATTCACAAAAAGTTCGGACAACCTTATGAAATTTCCAGGAGGGAGAGAAGGGGGTCGAGGAGCCATTATGAGGGTTTTAAAAATTAACGTATTGCCTAATGGATTAAACAAGATACAAATTTTTATGAAGCAGCCCGAGACAATGGTAATAGGAGAGAATCAAGGGGAAAACGGAGAAAAAAGGCTAAAATACAACAGTAAAAAATCCGAGACGTTTCGACTCAAAACTGGGTCATTTTCGGAAAGTAATTAAAAATTAAAAAATATCGATGTAAAAACCTGTTTTTTTCTTCTGGATCTCGGCCACCAGTATGTAGGTTTAGGGTTTTTTCATCGATATTTTTTTATTTTTAATTTATTTTTCGATTGAAAATGACTAGGGTTTTGAGTAGAAAATTCTCTGGTTTTTTACTGTTGTATTTAAGCCTTGTTTCCCGTTTCCCCCTTATTTTTCTCCTGGATTATACAAGCAGATAGGCTATATTTTTTAATCCCTTTGCAGTTGGATCAATTTTCCGCGCGAGCATTCGAATAACCACGCTTTACAGAGAAGAGTCGGCAACGGTCTCTCGTCTCTCGGCCGACCTCCTTGAAAGCTCCTCGAAACTCAAACAAGAAACCGCGTTATTTGTTTGAGCTACGTTAATTAAATTAGTCATTATTATTTAAAAATGTATGTAATGAAAAAATAATGCGCTCGGCTTCACCGGCGCCGGGGTAAAGGGTTGCCGGGGGGTGAGGCGGGTAGGATCGCTCAAAAGGTTGTAAAATAGACGGCGATTACGCCGGCAAGTTCGCACCCGGATCGGTTTCCGACCCTCCTCCCCCGCCACCCCACCGCCACCAACAATCGTTTTGTACCATTAACTGCTTTTCATTGTTTCTTCGCCCCGTTTGTCTTGATTTTCATATTTGATTCACTCCATGTTAAAAGTTCGATTCGCCGCGAAAAATGCCCGTGAGCTGTGACTTTAAAAAGAGCAGCTATAACTGAATTTTACTGATAATTGAAAACCGTTTCCACTCATGAGTAGAAGGTTTCTCCCGAAAGGTAGAGAATTATTACCGATGGGTAGACAGTTTCAAGCGAAATCTGCTCACGGCATATGAATTTAATAACCCCTAATGGCCCTTTTACCCGATGCAAGGTTCCGATGTCCTGTATCAGCGGGGGAACACGTCCAATTTCTTGCCGGAATTCGTCAGGCGCCATGACAAAAGATGAAAACCGTTTCTCGAAAATAATTTCTGTCCACAGGGAGAAAGTTTTTACCCATGAGTAGAAAGTTTCTCCCGATAGGTAGAAAGTTATTGCCGATGGTTAGACGGTTTCACGGTTAATAAACCCCTACGGCACGAATCAATTTTGGATCTCCGGTTCGGGGGCACAAAAATGATGTTGTAATTTTTGCAAAAACGTCAAATCTCACATTTTCCCTGAAAGTTTCATAATTTTGGTGATTATTTTTTAAGGGAGGAAAGCACTAATATAAATTTGCAACATGGTGCCACGGAAAATAGTTCAAAGTTAAAAACAAAAACAAAAAATGCGTAATTATTATGAATAAGAAATACTATAACATAGAGGATTAATGTAAGAAGTCTGGAGCAGCATTGTAATACTAATTTCTCACTGCAAAATGCGGTCAAGATATCCTTAAATACTTTGGGGAGTTTTCAGATGTTAGAAAAAACTACGATAAAAGAACACATAATATAACTCTGTTTCTATTTCTATCTGCACTCCTGGACATAGCACAGGCCTTCGACAAGGTATGGCTAGAAGGCCTGGCGCTGAAAATGCTAAAACTGCTCCCTGTCAACTACCATACACTTCTAGTATCTTACCTCAATGGCAGGTCCTTCAGAGTCCGCCACGAGGACACCTACTCCAACTTTATGTCCATACTAGCTGGGGTGCCGCAGGGTAGCGTCCTCGGCCCGATACTGTTTTTGATCTATGTACATGATCTTCCTGTAGCGAGGGGTACACGTGTCTCAACTTTTGCTGACGACACGGGTATCGCGGCCGCAGGAGAGACACTCGAGATGGCGAACGCTAGTCTTCAACAAGGACTGGACGCCACTTCCAAATTCTGCAACCGCTGGAAAATCAAGCTTAATGGCACCAAGTCCCAGCAGACTGCGTTCACCCTATTGAGATGTAACGAGTCTACAGTTAATCTAGCCGGGGAGGAAATCCCTGTGGTGAACCCTGCAAATTATCTTGGTATGAGACTTGATGCGCGTTTAACGTACGGGCCTCATATCAAGATAAAAAGAAAGCAGGTACAGGATAAATTTAAATCCATGTGGTGGCTCTTTAGACCTGCCAGTGGAGTGTCCATTAAAAATAAACTACTACTTCATAACATGATCCTGAAACCGATCTGGACCTATGGATGCCAACTGTGGGGGACCGCAGCTAGGACCAACATCCAGAAGATCCAGGCGGTCCAAAGTCTCATACTCAGGGGGTTCACAGGGGTCAGGTGGGATGACTACGTCAGAAACGACACCATCCATCAGATCCTCGGTGTTCCTCCTGTAGTTGAAACAATAAAAGATTTCACAGCCAGATACGCCCAAAGGCTGGCCAAGCACCCCAACTCCCGGGCTCTCAGATTACTCCAAAACTGCAAAAAGGGCCTCAGACGCCTAAAAAGGCGAAAACCTTTTGACGGCATCGAAGACCTTGATTAAAAGACAGAATGGCCTCTGTTTTCTTCTAGACCGCTAAATTTGTTTATACATATATTGTTTATTTACTCATGTTAACCTATTTGTTTTAAGACCCGAAAAAGACACCCATTAGTTTAACCTTTTTTACACTTACTTCTACATTCTTATACATATTTTTCCAACCAAAGTCTAGATATCCTAAATATTGTACACTATTCCGTAGTTTTCTGAAATTTAATTGTAATATGTAGAACACTACGGCAACACCCGGCTGAAAATCAAGCCAAGTCATTAATTTAATGACCATGAAACTAGATTTTGATCTAATGGGAATTTGAACTTCATTCCTTGAATGACTCATGCAATAAAATTAAGTAATCGGGCAATGTAAATAAACAAAGACTAAAATTTTAAGGACAGGCTATAACTATATTAACTACATTAACTATATTATATAATAACTATATTAATGTTTGTAAATAGATACTATTTACAAGCCTACAATTAGCTAGAGTTTAATATTAGACTCATAAGTTCATATGCCAATCTTACTCTTATTTTGATCATCATCATGTAAAAACAATTAATACGTTGTAGTTTTGTTTATAAAAAAAAAAAAAAAAAAAAAAAAAAAAAAAAAAAAAAAAAATTTCTATCTGCTGCAATGCAGATACGCTCCTTCATAAACAATGAAAGAACTCAACTTGAAGTAATTTTTAGCGATGAACTTATCTGTATGTAATCCACGATTTAACATTTTTGTATTTTTACTTTTAAATTTGTAAAGACTTTCAAAATTTTAAATACCAAATGATATTGATATAGACTACATATCGACGGCGTAAGTCCGCAATCACATATCTCGTTTGCGGTGTCTGAACATCTCCGCCTCTATGTTATTTTTTTAAAGGAGAACAAATTGACATCATTTCGTGAAGTTTACGCAGAATTTTCTTCGAACAGAGAAGAAAAATCACGGCAGTATTAAAGAATTGCTGTTGAGTAGTTTTCCGTTTAAAAAATAAAGTATGACAGAAAGTATGCGACGTCGCAAACCGAGTTATGTGATTGCCGACTTACACCGTCGAGACACTTGAATTGATATATTTTACTTGAGTTTGTATCTTTGCAACTTTATAGACCCGAAAGAGTAAAAAAAGGGGATAATTTGTACTCTACAATATTAACACACTAAATACACTAAAATACAAAAAACAAATGGGTATACAAGGCTATAGAGGATAAATAAACAACCAGGACGTTTTGGGTCAATTACATGCCCATTCTCAACTGGAACAAAAGCTAAAAAATGTAAAAATTGAAACAAGAAAATGAGGATGCAACTGACCGAGGTAGGAATGAGTGCAAACTGAAAAACAGAGCAAAGATGGACAGAGGGGCACTATCACCTCCTTGATAATAGGCCAACCTCTATACCCACCAAGGAGTATTTATAGAGGCTCTTCTCTACCACAGAAAAACTGATGCTACTGATGATTTGTACTCTACTTTGGGAAGTTCCGAATTTATCGGAAGAAATTTTGCAACATTGCGGATGTTGATATGGCGTTTTCCCTCAAGACGATCAGCGGAGGAAAATGTGCTGGAAGACTGGGGGCTGGGAGCAGTTAGGGATGGTTGGGGGCGGAGAAAAGTTGAGGCTAATGAGACAAATTTCGCACGTACTTTAAGTAATCAAAAAAAGCTGAGATTATGACCGGTTAAAGCGCGCTCGGCGGGATCGGAGAGATCGGCCATTAATAAATTGCCTGGGTGGCATTAGATAGAGATTGTTGAAGCGACGACTCAAGTTCGGGCCGGTAATCAAGATTAATGTCTCGGCCGGAACTTCACTGACAGCCTCCCTTTCCGATTCTTCTTCCGCCAGACAAGAACTCTTCCTCCAACTTTAAATCACCCGGACGCAACGCCGATGATTCCGCCGAGCCAACCCCGGAAAACTGTTGGAAATTTGACGTTCCGTTCCAATCGCGCGAGGCGGAGCCCGCAATTTGGCAACACCGGATTCCCTCCATTTAAACCTATGTTGAATAATCGATTCTTGTCGGAGCACCTGACCCCTCCAAGAATCGATACATTTCCATTTGTTCACACTGAAAAAAAAAGATTGGTAGAATTAACAATTCCTTCACGCTGTATTTCACGCAGCGTCAATTCAGAGTAAATTCTGCCAGAAGAGAGGTTTATAGTATAAACTGGTACAGGTAACCATTCCTCTAGCAGAATCGACTTGAAAATCGGTAGAATTTACCAGTCCTTCACGCTGGGTGAAATACAGCGTGAAGGAATGGTAAATTCTACCAATATTTTTTTCAGTGTAAATGGAGGAGAACAATGTTGCCAATTTGTTGGAGCCACCGACGAGTAACCCTGTATCCTATGCACATCAAAAATTCTATGAGTGAGTTCGGACAGAAAAATTGAAATATAAAGCAGAATTTTGGAGTAGTAATTTTTTAGTAGGGATATACGTTTTCTTGGATTCCAAAATTGTCTAACTTTTTACAGTTTTTGAACATTATTATTTCATGACTATTTAAAGATAAAGACTTTTATAAACAGTAAGTTGGAGATGTAGCCAACGTGCATTAAACTCCCAGAAGACTGGAAATCTCAATACGGAGGGAAAAAGCTAATTCGAGCACAATCTTCCTGAAAGAGATACGCTGTTGACTGCACTTTGCTGCACTGCTGACAGCACGCAACGCGCATCGGCGCCTACAAACCTAAGGGGATACTTCACGCATTGCGCAATGCTCGAAGTATCCCCTTAGGTTTATAGGCGCCGATGCGCGTTGCGTGCTGGCCGGCCGCCCACCGCTGCGCCGCACAGTGCGATGGATGATGCGGACAAAAATCGGTAAAAGACACTTAACTTCAAATAATGAAGATAGTGGCACTGACATAGGAGAACCCTTTGGCACTATCAAAGTAAAACATTCGCGGAATAAGAAAATGTTATATATCAGGATTTTTTGCGTATTTTTCGAGAAAATTTCATTTCAAGTTGGCAGCCTCGAACTTAACCCTACGTTAACAATATAAAAGTAACGTGAAACACCCAAACTTTAACTTCAAATATCTCTGATAGTCGCAAAAAGTCGCAAGATTTTTTTAGGTAGAATTGAAGTTGGATATCCGAGGATTGAGAAAATGTCAATCACCAGAGCATTTGGCGTTTCAAGCGAGAAATCTTCATTTGAAGTTGACGTCTTTTTCCCGTGTATTTCTTATGGACCAGTGATTCTCGACCCATTCCCGGCCCACTTTCCACCCAACTTTCTGGTAGTTTTGAGCGACAAAATTGGAAATGAACCACCATTGTGAGTCAGAAATATTCATAAGATGACAAACTCCAGAAAAAAAAAAAATATTCAGATGTCGAGTTGTGAACATTTTCAGTCGATGTATCGATTTTGATGATTCACTTTTTTAGTAGGGATATACGTTTTCTTGGATTCCAAAATTGTCTAACTTTTTGTGCATTAAACTCCAGAAAACTGGAAATCTCAATACGAAGGGAAAAAGCTAATTCGAGCACAATCCTCCTCAAAGAGATACGCTGTTGGACCCAACACTAGTTACGACCATTCACGGCGGCAACTGCAGACGCGTTTCGGGTCTAGTTGGATCCATCATCAATGCAGCGCAGTCACCTGGATATTCTGCTATTAATCTCGGAAACATGAAAACCAGCCCTGCGTCTGAAGTTGCCTTCCTGAATGGTCGTAACTAGTGTTGCGCCAAATAGCGTATCTCTTTGAGGAAAATTGTGCTCGAATGAGCTTTTTCCCTCTGTATTCAGATCTCCAGTTTCCTGAATTTTAACGCAAGTTGGCTACAACTCCAACTTACTGTTTATACGACTCTTGCGTCTACCCGCAATCAGTTTGTAAAGAGCTTTGGTTATTTTTGTAATAATGTCGCTTCTGTTTCAGATAAATCGATCCAAACGGGCCTTTGTGATGGAGGATGTGAATCAAATTGGTGATGATCAATACCTAAAAAACAAATTAAAACATTTGACCAAGATCCATCTCGAGGAGGGTTTCTTTCAGACGATTAAAAAAAACCTGCATCACTTCAGTGCCGACATGATTGAGACACCAAAACTCGGTAGCTATGCAATTTAAACTACTTGAACGTTAAAATAGTTGCATTGCGCGTAGTGTACTTTTCATAGTAATGTAGCTAGATTTTTAAAGAGGAGAATGACCGCGCATTTTAAAATTTCCAATGAAGTTTTAAAGAAACTGAAAAATATCGAGAATCGTATCCTAGTATCTTTTTGGTTGTGCCCCTCTTTGATTTAAACAAACCTCATTCACCGCATAGGCAGTCTGCATTTTTCCCTCCTTCACCAGGGACCGACCAAATCAGTTACCGGTTATCCAAAACTACGAGGGTCGTCCAGAAAGTAAGTTTACCTGTTCAATATCTCCTGAACTAAAATAGGTAGAGAAAATTTGTAAAAAGCTACTACTCTAGGCACTCTAACGCGCTATAAATTTTTAAACTTGACCTTGTAAAACTCTATAAAAATCGGTTTTTCTGAACTCACCTCCTCTCCGCACGGGTCCAATATTTCACGGAGCTTCATTCCCAAGTGAGCCGCTGTATCTCTCGCTATTATGGCAAAAAAAAACCCTCTTTTTAGAGTTTATTTAACCAATTTTAAAAATCTATAGCGCGTTACAGAGATGAGAGTAGCGGCTTTTCAACGCTTTTTACAGATTTTCTTTGCCTATCTTAGTTCAGGAGATATTGAACATGTAAACTTACTTTCTGGACGATCCTCGTAGTTAGATCCTCTTTCAGATGTTAAGCGCAAAACTAAGGTGTCGAGCGTTTAGACAGCATGACGTCACATGCTAAAACGATTCCCGCCCCGGTCTGCGAAGTGCTTGCGGGCATGCGGCCCATTATTGCGAGAGGAAGTTGGCGCGTGCGGTTTGGAATAATAAAATCCGCGATAATTAGAGGCGCGATGATGATAAGGATGGAAACAGTGATAAAACAGAAATTTGGGGGCGGTATAGCGGCCGCGGATGCGATTGATGCCGTCGCCATGGCGACCGTCGCGACGCTCAAATGTGCTCTCGGGTTTCAGTCATTGTTGCGAGATAGTACTGCGAAATCAACACTTCTCCTAATATAAACCCGTGTTATCTATCAAAATTATATCATAAGAACTGGCAGTCTTGATTTCAGCTGGGGTGACGCCAGATCAAGCGCGGAAATTCATTAATATTAAATCGGATATGAATTACAACGCGCCCTGGAAAATGAATGCGTCATCGAGCAATGGATGCGCATCGATGGCGAAACTTCAGGAGTAGATTTGAAGCGTTTCCAAATTTCCCTCCGCACTTTTATAGACGCTGTGAATTTTATGTCACGAAAAAGCGATATATCGATGGCCAAAGTGCGAAGCCACGTATTAGCCTGTGACTTTGCACGCTTCCTGTTATACTTCATCTTTTTGGAAAACTAGTCAACGTGCATTCTGCATATTTTCCTTGATTTCCTTTTCTGTGCGCAGAATATTCTGTAAAAATTTCAAGTTATAAAGTCAACTTATTCTTCCTCGAAAAAATAAATTGAAGCGAAAAATTTGAAACGCCGCAATAAAGTTACGTGGTTTCGCAATTTGACTATCAATACATCGATTTTCCTCTTTGGCAGCTTTCAGGCGACGCAAGCATATCATCGCTTGGCTGACAAAAGGGCATGACTACAATTTGAGATGAGCCCGGGAAAGCATTGAGTTGTATGACGACAGGGTTCATCGCCAAGCATAGTTACGCCCTGTTGTCAGGAGGGCGGCGATATGTTTGCTACAAGCGACGAGCGCGAGAGAAGAAAAACGCCTTCAAATACGCGGATACCACACTCACAGTCATCGAGTACGTATAGTTGTATCCAGCCCTTACTATTATCGCTGGATCGGATTTCTGCAGTTGGACGTATTTCTGACAAACGGAACTGTGCGTATTATGACGTAAGCCCTGTTGTCCATATATTCTGATGGGTCTCAGGGCTCATGTCTTAATGCACATAGTTCCGTTTGGCAGAAATACGTCCAATTTATTCCTATACCTTCCTCTGATTTCTAAAACCATGAACTAAAATTCAAATCTAGTGAAAATTTACTTTGTAAGTATAATGGCGCGATGCTCACGAGGAATTTCCAATGGTGGATGAATATTCTGCACGAAAAGTCATTTATCTTCCGTTCAACGAACCATAGCTCAAAACACTTGCTCTTAAAGTGATTTAGTTATATTTTTCTTGAACATACTTAGAATTCAATTGCAAGCGAAATAATCTGAAAATTGAGAGGAATAGATTCATAACTTTCATGATCCAAGTCTCATACGATGTTTTTTCTGTAGCACAGCAGAACTACGATTATTGTGAATCAGTCATTGTCCTTCGGCAGATCATATACTCATACTTTCTCTGAAGTTGTGTTCAGACAGTGACGTAATTTTAGTCAGATCTCGGGGGAGGGGGGTGGCACAGTGAAAAATTAATTTCGGCCAAACCGCAGGGGTTGTCTATAAAAGCGCTTCTACGAACTTTCCACGGAGGTAGCGACCGTTGTGACAAGTACAATCGTTTGAGCTACGCACGGGATCGAGTCAATAGGAGAGGTCGTGCAAACTTTGGAAACTTTAAACGCTTTTAACTCCGTTTATACAGAACTTTGTGGTTCTAAAGGTGGTTTCATTAATTTCCTCGTGAAATTTCCTTTGGAAGGCACCCCTTTAAATTTAAAATAGGACGGAATAAACATCAAAATTTGCAAGTTTAGGCAAACATTTCATGACCGACCTCTCTAATTGACTGGATCCACTGTGCCACGGTTCTTATACCGAAACTCTAATCGTCACAAGTCTACCTCAAAGCTAGAAATTTTACTTTTCTCCGTGACAGTTGCCAAGAGGGGGCAAAACTGCCAAAAATGCTCTGAAATTCATCAAGATTCATGAAAACTATCTCATGAAAGAGGTCAACACTAAATGCAGTTGGGGCGGACTTAAGTAACCCTTGAGTGACACTCCTGTATTCAAGTGCCTAGAAATTGCAACCCCCCCCCCCCCGGCCCCCTCCCAAAACCCGAAAATTTTACATTTCTCCGTGACAGTTGCCAAGAGGGGTCAGAACTGCCTAAATTTCTCTGAAATTCATCAAGATTCATGAAAACTATCTCATGAAAGAGGTCAACACTAAATGCAGTTGGGGCGGACTTAAGTAACCTTGAGTTGTATTCAAGTGCCTAGAAATTGCAACCCCCCCCCCCCTCCGAAAACCGGAAGCTGCGAGGGTTATCCCGCGTTCCCCAGCTGGAACATGAGGGGCCCGATTGCGGAGTGCTCGGAATTTTACATTTTCTCCGTGACAGTTGCCAAGAGGTGGCAAAAATGCCTAAAATTCTCTGAAATTCATCAAGATTTATGAAAACTATCTCATGAAAGAGGTCAACACTAAATGCAATTGGGGCGGGTTTAAGTAACCCTGGAGTGACACTCCTGTATTCAAGTGCCTAGAAATTGCAACCCCCCCTCCGAAGACCGGAAGCTGCGAGGGTTAAACCGTTCCTCAGCTGAGAACCATGAGGGGACCGATTGCGGAGTGCTCGGAATTTTACTTTTCTCCGTGACAGTTGCCAAGAGGGGTCAAAAACTGCCACAAATTTCTCTGAAATTTCATCAAGATTCATGAAAACTATCTCATGAAAAGCAGGTCAACACTAAATGCAGTTGGGGCGGACTTAAGTAACCCTGAGTGACACTCCTGTATTCAAGTGCCTAGAAATTGCAACCCCCCCTCGGCCCCTCCCAAACCGCAAGCTGCGAGAATTATCCCGTTCCCCCAGCTGGAACATGAGGGGCCCGATTGCGGAGTGCTCGGAATTTTACTTTTCTCCGTGACAGTTGCCAAGAGGGGTCAAAACTGCCTACAATTTCTCTGAAATTCATCAAGATTCATGAAAACTATCTCATGAAAGAGGTCAACACTAAATGCAGTTGGGGCGGACTTAAGTAACCCTTGAGTTGTATTCAAGTGCCTAGAAATTGCAACCCCTCCTCCGAAAACCGGAAGCTGCGAGGGTTATCCCGCGTTCCCCAGCTGGAACATGAGGGGCCCGATTGCGGTGTGTGGGAGGGGAGGGGAGGGAGGAATCGAAAGCGAAAAGGGGCCAAAAAATGAGGAGCCGTAAAACGTGAAATATCGGTAGGACGTTAACGTGCGGCGCGTCGCATAATAATATGAGCCTCCTGGTTATCAAATCCCGCCGCTGAGGGGAACGTGGCATGTTTTTTGATAAACCTCTCTTTTGTCGCTACCCCCTCGCCCTCGCCTTCCCTTCCTCGCGCATTCGCTCGCCAAAATTCGTCCATCTCCTCACGGAGTGCCGTACATCCGTGTTCACCTGAACCGCTGAAAGCGAGGAATTAAACCGACCGAGAGGTTCATCTTCGAGTGCAGTTGCGTCTTTTTGTCGCGGAACAGCGGATTCGGCTTCTGTTACTCTGTTGCCTTCCTCTTGTTTGTGAGAAGATCCATCTTGAATCGATGGAGACATTCCGCATAAAATACTCGCCTACACTTGTCGCGGAGCCTAGTTTTAACGGCTTGACGACTCTAATACTTGTGAAAATAATACCAACTCAACGATGAAATTCCAAGTGCAGTATTAATGGAAATATTGGATTTTGAAAACCACGCTCATCCACCAAGTTAGTGCACCACGTGGTCTCTTCTGCCTGGGTCTTAAAATCTCTAGAGCATTATGCTGCCGTCCTATTAGAAGAGAGCAGTAACCAGTGGCGATTTTCTAAGTTGGCAATCCTGTTTTTCCTCCATTTAAATCCATTGAAAATATCGATTTAAAGGACCGTCCATAATAAACGTCACCCGTTTTCAATTTTTCGATCCCCCTACTTCATCGTCTCCAACCGTTATTGACCCCCCCCCCCCGCCAAAAAAAGAGAGAAAAAAAATCCATCATCCATATGAGCTAAGTTCCAAAATGTTCACCTGTGCCGTACTATCGTTTTGCAGCGGAAAACTTGAAAAAACGCACATTTCTTACGAAGATTGTGAAGTTTGAAGTATATTTCAGACTTCCCCGATGTGCTCGTCTTGATTTTTGGGTCATTTTTTATCAGAAATAACTCTTCTTTTTGCTCCAGCTGAAGTTCGCGACAGGTGAATTATTTTCCGTCGATTTCCAGAGGATTTCATTCGCTTTTTGATAGGACACGTCTAAAATCTTCAAGCAAAACATTCATAATTTTTCCTCGTGAAAATATTTTCTCCGGAAAAATTTGACAAGATTCGAATGCTCACACGGCGCTGTTCCTCGTGTGTCCGAACGTCCGAACGCACGTTCATTGCGCTGCGGTCCGGCACGGCGCCGAAGTCCGAGCATGTAGCGGTCAAAAGCTGCGAGACCCGGAGGGCAGATTAACACGAGGGTGCAAAGTTGGAAGTGCGAAACGGGAAAGTAGTGTAACTGGATAGCGCTGCTGCGCAGCCCCGTGGTGCGGAGGGACGAGGGGGTTGACTCCAACAATTCGGCTTCCTCCCTCTCCCAACCCCCCCCATCCCCCCTCCCCCTACCCCCCTTACGAACCGCGGTTCCGTGTTTTAAATCAAGTTTCGCGGGGAAAAACAAAGTTTCTGTTTAATGGGCACACGGATCTATTACGCCGGTCCTCACTTCCTCCTTCAATTACTCCGAGTCGCGCTTCGTCGGGGAATCGGGCATCACGGCACGTGGATCTCCGGAGAGAACATCGTTTTTTTTTTGTTTGTTAGACTGCGGGCTGATTTTTGAAATTGATAGACAAAGCTATAGATAAAGAAGACATAGGGAGTATGGAGCTATCTAATTGGTTGAAATGGGTGGTTTTTATAGACTTACGGAGGAAATGATGGACTAATGGACCACTAGATAAGGTACGAATTTCAGCATTCTGATACATGTTTCTTAACCAAAATTTTACGTAAAACACGATGCACACAACGAAAATTACCGAAATTAACTCCTTACAAAGATATTTAATGATTCTTAATGCGTGAGTTCAAACCACCCGCTCATGAAAACTCAATGCTCTACGTGATTCACATCGCACGCTAAACGTTATCATGACAGTCTCTGCGATATAAAAATCTGGCAACCTCAATCTTGACGCTTTGGCTCAGTTATAGCAAATTGCTAATAGTTTGCATGATGGGAAATGAACATTGCTCGATTGAGAAGCTTGCTGAAACCGTTAGTGGGCGATTTGACTCACGTAGAGTTTTGAGTTTCTTGTGAGCGGGCAGTTCAAATTCCTCGTAACCAATGTGAAATAAAAACGTTAATATCTTCGTTAGGAGTTGGTTTCCGTAATTTTCGTTGTGTGAATCGTTTTCTACGTGAAATTCTGATTAAGAAACATGTATCAGATCGCTTAAATTCGTACCTTGTCTAGTGGTCCATTGGACTATATTTTGCAATTAGGAACTACAAATTCCGACCCGGTTTAAAAACAACGCATGTGCTATTTCTTTCCCTACGCACATAAGTGTTTTTTCAGATAAGCCATATTTTATAGGTCCAAATTGCAAAATGCAGTCCAATTAAAGGGTCTCTTGTGGGTTGCTATTAGTTAGTATATTACCCACCTCCTTCGTCTATTGTAACCACTCGCTTCCACCAATAGGATTTCTCAATACCTCTTTTGTCTTCTTTGTCTATAGTTTTGTCTATCAATTTCAACAATCAGCCTGCTGGGCTTACGTGCGACACGTAAAACGGAAAGATTTATTCAGAAGGAAGTCTTCCTGAGGGGGGCCATCAGCTTTTAGTTTTGCGTACCACCACCGCTTCGATAATACCGGTACGAGCGAAGGAAAAGTTCGATACGCCATAAATTTTTCAATTTTTGAGTTAACGTGTTCCGGTTTGAACTGTTGCACAGTGCGGCATCCTTATGGACGGACAAAAAATGTTCGTCCTATGCGGACAAAAATTGGTAAAAGGCGCTTAACTATAAATAATGAAGTTAGTAGCACACATTATATTTTCCTTTCACATATATATATTTTGTTTATCAATTTAAATGAAAGTAATCCATGCAGAGTATGCAAAACTTTAAAAATCATGAGTTGAAAAACGCTGATTATGCGAGTTTAAATAGTAGAGCCTAGCATAAAGCGGAGTGACGCGACGTATTGCACTGCTGCCAGCACGCAACGCGCACTGGCGCCTACAAACCTAAGGGGATACTTCACGCATTGCGCAATGCTTGAAGTATCCCCTTAGGTTTGTAGGCGCCGATGCGCGTTGCGTGCTGGCCGGCCGCCCACCGCTGCGCCGCATATTGCGATGGATGATGCGGACAAAAATCGGTAGAAGACACTTAACTTTAAATAATGAAGATAGTGGCACTGATACAGGAGAACCATTTGGCACTATCAAAGTAAAACACTCGCGGAATAAGAAAATGTTACATATCAGGATTTTTTGCGTATATTTCGAGAAAATTTCATTTGAAGTTGGCAGCCTCGAATTATCCCTATGTTAACAATATAAAAGTAACGTGAAACACCCAAACTTTAACTTCAAATATCTCTGAATGAGTCGCAAAAAGTCGCAAGATTTTTTTAGGTAGAATTTGGATATCCGAGGATTAAGAAAATTTCAATCACCGGAGCATTTTGCGTTTCAAGCGAGAAATCTTCATTTGAAGTTGACGTCTTTTTCCCGTGTATTTCTTATGGACCAGTGATTCTCGACCCATTTCCAGCCCACTTTCCACCCAACTTTCAAGTAGTTTTGAGGAGTAGTTTTCAAAATTCGGGAAAAATTCCAAAAACACGCCCGGATTTACTCCCGAAAATCGTCAAATTTGATAAAAAATAAATAAATAAATAAATGATCAAAGTTGATCAAATAATCAGTGAAACTGACAAAAAACCCTACAATTCCGAGGAAATTCGGAAAATGTCAGAAAATTACGGGGCATTCCGGGGCAAATTCCAGAAAATTTTGTAATTCGGAGCTAATTAAGGAAAATTAGAGAACTTTAAAAGAACTCCTAAAAACTCTCTGATTTCAGCTGGTTCGCGGTTGTTCTGAGGCAAACCGCCGTCTCTAGCCCGACTGAAGCCGCGGAATTTGCACATTGGTGGTGGGCACTTAGATGCGACCCTGAAACAACCCCCCCCCCCCTCACCGACATGACCCTATACCTCAGTTGATCCGAAAGTTAATTCGACCGCATCGTGGAGTTAAGAATAAAATTCGCTTGCGGCGGTGAGGGCCGACTCTGGATATTAGCGCAATTCCAACCCTGCGACCCCTGACACCCGTCTTCCCCCACCCCCCCTCCGGGGCGCGGACGGTGCAGCTCATTCGGTCGGGAGGGGTAACGGCTGACTTAATTCCGAACCGCGAACGCATTTAAATGGAAATTCGGATTTACATGCGATTTTTATTCATGGCTCCGTTGCGTTGTCGAGCAGAACCGAGGACCCGATACGGTGGTAGGCTGCGTCGTTATTGCATTAATTACTACAACTTCGATGGCTACGCTCCAAAGCCGCATTTCTCAGTGCGGACATTCTTTGCAGAAACGATGGACGAGCTTCGCGATGCTGCCGTGCTAAGGAAGAACGCCGTATGAGCCTTCAGGCGTTGCCAAATTTCCTAAAATAAAACACAAAGTTCCTGGTAAACTCATAAATATTTTCCCTCCAATTGTTCAGGTAATTTAATTCGCAATTTCACATAGAGCCCCTGAAAATTTCAGGGAAAAATATTCATAACTTTCCTCAAAAATAGACATTTTATCGAAGGAAATTTGGCAACTGTCGAATGTTCATACGGCGTTCTTCCTTAGCACAGCAGAATGGGTGGCAAGTCATTTTTCTTAAAAAATGGTTTCTCCCTAAATTTTTCCTAACACTTTTTTCCTTATCCTTTTTTGTCCCATAGCAGTCAGTACTGTAAGTGGAATGTATCACTTGTACCACTTTTTTCCAACGAAAATTTTGTCTAATTTCAACTTTAAAAAATAACATACCTCACAAGTGTAATATCAGTACCCCAAAAGCACCTAACTTCACTTTAGTCATTCCCAGATATCGAGGAAGAGCCTGGGAGGGTCGCATCGGGCCCATTCCATTGAAAATCGCAATATTTAGAAGTCTGTATCTCATAACAAGCGTAAGACATGGCTGCCAAATTTTTCACGCACACGGAACCGTTACTGGAGATTTTCAAAACGACACTGACTCGATTTTTTCCAAACTGTGAGTTAGGTACCTTTTGGTTCTGGGGCACTGATGTGTAAAATTGACGCTACTGTGAGTTCACCCAGCCATACTATGTAAAAGGACGTTTCGTGATCATCCAAAACTGCCTCAGGAGCATGCGACATTTCAGCTGCGGAACGAGATGAGGGCGATCTCCATCGATCGTGGCTCAACATTCAACACCCTGGAAGGAGACGGAGCAACAAAAATGGCGGATTCACAGCACGGGCACGACTGCGAGAGTGACGTTTCATGCTTTGATTGTCCAAACGCAATTCTTGTTGATAATTGATCAAGGGTTGAGTAAGGACATCAACGTTCGAGCGTCGATCGACCAATCAACATCCGTACCAGTAAAATGGAGGACGTTTGTAACAGAACAGCTGACGAGACATACCTTTGTAAAGTTATTGGGAGGGCCGTTCATAAAATACGTTACGGGAGAACTCAGAATTGGACGTATTTCTGCCAAACGGAACTATGTCCATAATGACGTGAGCCCTGGTATGCATAAATTCTTATGGATCTCAGGGCTCATGGGTTACCGCACATAGTTCCGTTTTGCAAAATTACGTCTAATTATTATAACCCTCCCTATTCCCATTCATGATGGACCCGTCAAATAAATCTGGAACTATCTCCTCCCTGAAAAATTCCATCATATTTTACCGGGCTTCTTATTTTTGCGCAAAAATTGTCGTTTTTTAAAAAAATTTCTGCTTTTACCAAAATCAATTACGGTTTCTGAATCGAGCAGTTTCACACCCCTTATCTACTTTACGTCATGCACGCATCACACAAGTTGAGGCCCCTTCCCTACCTGGAGCGTGACGTAATTTATGGACGGTCCCTGGATTTTAATATGTTTGTAAAAGTGGCAGGATTTGGGGAGGGGTACCACTCCCTTAAACTTTTAAAATTCAGTTACTCAAACCACTGCTGAAAAGAGTGTACAAGTTACGGGAAACAGACCAGAAGGTACTCGATGCGCATAGTTATTTAAAGATAGAAAACTATGTTTTTTCCTCAATTTTTTTCTAAGACCACTTTTTCTAATTTTTCTTCGATGTATCAATTGCTATAATCGATTCTTCTGATATGATAATCAATTTCATGTGTAATACATTAATAGAAAAGAATAGAGGGCGAAAATATTCAGAATCTCAAAAATTTCAAAAAACATCTGATAATTTAGCAGTTTTTTCTAACGAAGGTACGTAATTTTTACCCGCTGTAGCACTTGTTATAACAAGAACCGATTGAATCTTTCGAGAAAATGTCTTGAATAGCAAGATGGGCATTAAAAATTTCTTTAATTCCATTTTAACGAAGTAAAATGTGTGTGAATTATGCCAACGCATCATTATAATGTGATATTAAGATGTACATTAACTGTAGATGTTAATACCTAAATTGAAAATGAATCTAGTTCTTTTATATGGATTCCTTATTAAGACACATACTAACACCTCATTATTGTAACAAGTTTATAATTCTAACCAGTTTGGCATTAAAATGTATTTTTAATTCTATTAAATTTTTCCTTGTCATTTTTCTTGTATACAGACACTTTTCTTGATAAAGTGTGTAATTGCTGATAAAGTCAGGCGAGTAATTATTGCCACGTGAATAGCCCTCATAATATGTAATTACTAGTACTATACATGTTCCTTGTTTTCAATTATTTGATTAAATACTCAAACCGCCCTATTCAGTGGAACCACGACTTATGAATGCACGAGAGACACTTTTTGTTATGACAATCAGAAAAGATTGAAGGCGCCGCAGCTTATTCAATGGCTAGGTCTGGATACAACTATTCGTGTTCTAAGGATGTCCGTGTTGCATACACGAAAAATTGCAGGCGCTCTGGCTTTCTTCGGCACAAAGCATGGCTACCGCTACCGGCTGCGGCTGTTAGTTCTCAAGAGTTTTTTGCGTGCTTTTATACTCGTCTTTGCCAGTGGCGCGTGCATGGTGTGCTTTTCGATATATATCTATTAATTTACCATTTAAACCTATGGAAAAGAATCGATAAACAGGATGTTTGCAGCGCACACCTTACTAATCGATTCTTTACCATAGTTTCAAATGGGAAAATATCGATAATTTACCATTCATGCCGCGCTACTGGTGTTGACCATGAAATCCTGAAAATTCGGATATGCCGTTTTGGTGCACCCTGTTATCGTTCCCTAATTGGACGTATTTCTGCCAAACGGAACTATGTGCATTATGACGTGAGCCTTGTTAGCCTGTTACGCATGCATTCTTGTCTTAGAGCTCATGTCTTAACGCACATACTTCCGTTTCACAGAAATACGTTCAATTTCGCAAATTTTTTACGTAAAACATTCAAAAAAGGCAAAGCGGATGCCAACCCCGCAAATTACTACACATAACACTTCCGCAATTTCTACCATTTCCCAAGTAAAACGAGGGAAGCTCCACGAGCTGGGAATCCTGAGGCTCAAAAAGTTTTTAAAATGGAAAGTTTGAAACAGCGCGTTTCCCAGTGCCTATTTTTGGACACGTTCAGGAGTAGGCTGGAGGACTGTGGGATTCCTGTGGTCCTTTACGACCACGCACTCTAATTTAAGTAAAACAAAAACACAATTGAACGTAATTCTGCCAAACACAACTATGTGCATTATGACGTGAGCCCCGTTATGCATATATTCTTACGGGTCCCGGGGCTTATGGCTTAATGCACATAGTTTCGTTTGGCAAAAATACGTCCAATTTTGCCTCGACGTAACTAAGTCTTCATCAACGTCAGCTTTTTTGATGACCTTACACAATGTTAGAACTAAGGGTATATGACATTAGTTTATCTTAAAATTTAGTCGATCGTTTTAAATCTAAGTTAGAAATAAGTTTTCAAAGACATTTAATTTGTATAAAATCATTTGTTGTAAAGTTTTCTTGTATGCAAATAAATTATAAGAAACCTAAAGCAATTCCACAAAGGCGTCGCGGACGTCAATCTCGCAAATTGCTACCGATAATACCTCCGTAATTTGCACCGTTTTGCAACGCTATCATGGTGCTGGTACCATGGCACCGGTGCCTAATCTATTTTCTTTCTTGCTTTAATTTTTTACAAGAACACAAGGCAACATAGGTTTTAAAAATGTGGAAATACATTTTATTTAGTGTGAAAATAATTTAGGGAAAGTTTCAAAGTATTATATAGCTCAGTTTTCCTGTTAAAAATGAAAAAAAAAACTTGAAAAAATTGAGTGATGCGTTCGGCTGATTCTGGTTGAATTCGTTCATTTGATATGGTTAATTTTGAAAATAAATGAGTGAGTTGCTTAGCTATCATAAGATTCCATGCACAGACAATATCTGGGCATGAACCGACTCAGGAGACGCGAGGCTAGAGTCCCTTTATACTGAGAGATAAGACAACCCTCCCTCATGGGGTCACAAACGGGAATAAAGATTCCACAAATTGTTAATTTTTTCGTAATCTTTAATCGGCTCATTCTCAAATTCCTTTCTCCGTTCCTTCTCTCATTCCGTTTGTTCCCTGCCGTACCCTCAATGCCTCGGTCCATTCCAGATTATAATCTTTGCAATCGTAGAAAATGTAATCTTTATTCCCGTGTGTGACACTATGGAGGCCTAAAATACGGGACCCAATCAGAAATGGATTCACATTGTCTTAACTCTCAGTATAAAGGGACTCACCCTTCAACGACGGCAACGTCGAAGCATCAAAAGGGTTGGGCGAGGGAGGTGCGGGGCGGGGGGCGGAGGAGGCCCGCCAAATCGGGAGATTAAATCTGCAGTCGATGTTAATCTCCACTTCTCCACTCCGTCCGTGATGTTTTACGATGTTTACTCGCCTTCATTCCACGGCGGGCTCCCGCGATACCTCGATCGGGGGCCTCGCACCTGGATTTTCGCATCGATATCGATATCTCCATCGATAAACCGCACTCGTAAGATAGGGATTCCAGTCGATATCGATTCGATTCGACAATCGAAGGATCCGCGTTTGACTCTCGATCCCCGCCCTTTGGATTCCCGGCCGGCCCTTAAACGGACGTCTTAAGTGGGCTCCAGGCGCCCTCCCCCGCCCTCGCAGCCGCCCCCCCCCCCCTGCGGCCGTATTTATTCATAATCCCCACAATATGCAATTAATTGTTCGCTCCGTGTGTTCAGCTGTTTACCGCCGTCTTCTTTCCCCGCCCCCACCCCCCTCACCTTGAACGGCCGGATGGGTTTTCGAGTGACGTCGCCCGCGTCTCGACCGGGTTTTATCGCCCGCCGCACAATGGATCGAGTCGATGATAGAAGTTGGACATGATTTGGAAACTGTGAAAGCTCATAACTCCGTTTATACAAAACTTTAGGGTTCTAAAAGTGGTTTCATTGGTTTCCTCGTGAAATTTTCTTCTAGAACCACCCCTTAAAATTTAAAATGTGACGGAATAAACATCAAAATTCGCAGTTTTAGTCAAAAATTTTCGGTCCGGCCTCTCTAACTGACTCGATCCATTGTGCGCCGAGGAGCACGGCTAATGACGTCACCGACGTGATGCCGCGCCCCGCGGTTTCGTCTTTAATTCCAGTCGGCGGGAATCCCACGACTCAAAATGGACCACTAAAATTAAACGAAACCAGCGGCCCAATTATTAAAATTGATAGACAAAGCGATAGACAAAGAAGACATGGGGAGTATGGAGCTATCCTATTGGTTGAAATGGTTGGTTCTTATAGAAAGGGAGAAAATGATGGACTAACTATCGGGTCCCTCGTGGTTTGCCGTTACTTAGTCTATTACCTGCCTCCTTTGTCCATTAATTGTAACCAGTCACTTCCACCAATAGGATCCCTCCAAATCCCTTTTGTCTTCTTTGTCTATAACTTTGTCTATCAATTTCAATAATCGGCCCGCAGGTAGGAATTTTATGTAGGCTGATATCAACGGTATTTAGACGGTGTAGGTCGGCAATCACATAACTCGGTTTGCGACGTCACAGACACTCTGTCATACTTTATCTTTTAAACGGAAAACTACTCGATGGAAATTCTTTAAAACTGCCGTGATTTCCTTCTCTGTGCGAAGAAAATTCTGCAAAAACTTCAAGGAATGCTGTCAATTTGTTCTCCTTTCAAAAATAATCATAGAGGCGGAGGTTTTCAGATACCGCAAACGAGATATGTGATTGAAGCGGACTTACGGCGTCGATTTTCAAAGAACGGTTACTTCAAAATTGAACCGATTATTTTCCAAAACACGTAAATGCCAATCTCTATTTTCGTGGTAGAGGATTTTTCTTGTCTTTATTTTCTCTGGTATAATCAATCATGTTTGATTTCAAAATAACCTTCTAAAAGAACATACATTTTTTGGAATTCTAAGCTTGTCAACAAAGCTAATAAAACGGTTTTTATTGTTTTTCAATGGCATCCGCAATTTTGGCGCATACGTGATTTGGAAAGTAATCGGTTCCATTGCTCAGTATAGTTTACATATCGATGGCATGACCTAAAAGCGAAGTCACGTATCTCTGTCTCCGTTTGCGACGTTGCAGCTACCCGTCATGCTTTAGTCTTGCTTTGGAAACTAGTCAACGTAATTTCTGGAAAACTATCTTGATCCCCTTTCTCTATTAGCAGAATATTCCGTGCAAAGTTCAAGCTTCAAAGCTGACTAGTTCCTGTGCAATAAAATAAAATAAAAGCGGTAATTTTGAAACATCGTAAAAAAATTACGGGGACTACGATTTTTTCTACTTCCGCACCGACCTGCCAAAATTCCCGCTTTTTAAGAGTAATCGGTAATTTTTCTAAACGATAGACACACCCGACACTCACTTCCTCTTTCCCGATGCAAGATTTGAACCAGATCTTAGGGAGAAAAATCAGGCAACGATAAAATTGAGAGTAATTAGTGGGTAGAATAGATAGGGCATTGATCTGGGAGCAAAAATTACAAGACAAGAGATTGGCCATAAATCGTGGCTGGTCCGGGCGCGGGCTCTCATTCTCATTATCAAGATGAGGTGCAATACTGCCCGCCAGTGGCGTGGCGTCATTTGCGATTTATCTATTGATCTGCCATTTAAACGTACGGAAAAGGATCGATACACAAGGTGTTTGCAACGAACACCTTAGTGATCGATTCTTAACCATAGTCTCAAATAGGGAAACATCGATAATCGATCATTCACGCCTCGCCTCTGTTTGCCGTGCTCAGGAAGAAGGCCGTATGAGCATTCAGGCGTTGCCATATTCCCTTCAATAAAGAACGAATTCACTGGGAAAATTCTGAATATTTTTCCTCGAATTTCTCAGACGATTTTGTTCGCAGTTTAGTCGAAACCATAAAAAAATTTCAGGGAAATATATGCATACCTCTCCTCAAATGTACATGTTTTATTCGGGGAGATTCGGCAACTCTCGAATGTTCATACGGCCTTCTTCCTTAGCACGGCAGAATAGAGACGTGCTTTCACCCAAAATTTTGAGTCACGATTTTCATCCACCTCTCGCATTATCTACATGTTGCTCAGTTTCAAGGAATACACGCGGTTGAAACAAAATCTCGACCACGACATTTTGAAGCGATAATGGAGCGAATCAGTGATGAAGGTTGGATAAGATGTGAAAACTTTAAAAGTTCATATCTCTCGTTAACCTGAAACGTAGAAGTTAAAAAGTTACAAGAAGGTGGTGCTGGATCCACACCATATTCGCGGAAATCCACTCGCTACGGCGCGGCGCACGGTGGATCGAGTCAATGGTAGAGGTCGGTCATGGGCGACGAAAAAAAAAGTCGGATTTTAAATGTTTTTTCTTGGTTTTCTGGTAGTTAAGCTTCCAAAATGAATGTATCCATGGTTTAAGGGTCTTTGAACCCTACCGCTTTGACATGCGGGTTGCCTAAAGCTGACATTGCAGGTGGTATCGAATTTGCCGTCTGATTCTCAAGGTTAAATTTCGCTTTTGCATGAGTTCTGTAGCAGATAAATCAAAATTTCAATTAAACATGTTTATTCTCCTCTCTTTAAGGAATATTTTGGTATATCATTAATGTGCATTTGCATATTTTTAGGAGGATCAAAACCACCTCCAAAACTTGCATTAAAAAAACGCTCAAAAAAATGTTAAGATAGCTCGATAAAAAAATGTCCACTAGTGTCCACAAAATCCTTTGTTGGGTTGCTTCCTATACACTATCAGGAATGATATTATGTGATAATTAGCCGCTAATATCCGCTAATCTGCGAAAACGGTCCATTTGAATGATAGGAAGTCGCGCCTGCTGGGAATCCGATCTTGCTATAATGTCATCAATAAAATCGTGCATTACACGATATCCTTCAATCTCGGTAACTTTTCTACTGATCACTGATTTTGGCTGATTTGTTGATATTTTGACGAGACATTAACCTCCTGTTAGTCTATGAAGCTAAGTCGATCAGTGTTATACTGTGCGATAATGTTTAAGGTGTATGTTTTGCGCATTGTATATTTCATATGTCCCGTTTCTTGCTAAATTTTTTCAACATACCTAGAACTCTTCCATGAGCTCCATACAAATACAAAATCGGTTGTGGGTTGAAAAAGAAGAACAATAAATTTCTTCAAGAGACACTGGTCCTTCTCAGAGGTTCTTCAAAGGATCAGAACTTGCATGAGAAATAAATTTCCCCCTATTTTAATATTTTTCCAATAAAGTGATTCAAACTTCACTCCAAACTCTGAGAAATAATGGAAGATGAAATGCATGGGGTTTATTTATTTATTTTTTTTTACTGCACATTCAATTTTTTATATCTTGTGGTAAGTATCTATAATGATTTGCTAGGATGAGTCGATAAAAAGAAGCTACAGTATATACATCTCTCTTTTTTATTCCCTTAATATATTGATCAATTTTTTGAAATATGCATATTTGTTGAATAACTGAAAGAGTAGGGGGTTCATAAAAATGAAAACGTCTATTGACTGGCTGGAGGAAAAGAGAAGAAAAATTAACATTATCAGAATGTTCCGTATAAGTGTCAGTATGCAAATTGCGAGAAACCAATTAACATATGAACAAAAAACAGTGTTAGCAGAAATTGAAAGAAATATGGCAACCTTCATGGTGAGGGGCCTGTGAAGCCGCCCTCTCTTACTCCTCAAGTAATGTCTTTGAGTCAAGTTCTGCAAAATTCTTCTTTATATAGGACGCCTACGGTCCCATTCGCCGAAAGTAACGTGAAAAATAAGCTATCAAGGATCCCATTTTCAATAGTCATGAAAAAGTATGTCAAACTCATATTAAAACTCGTTATTCGGCTAAAATATGCTCAAAAATGAAATCTACGACGAAAAATACACTATATTGATGAAATTTGCTCTATTCTAAGGACGGGAAATCTCTGTAATCAGCGAAAATAAGACGCGTGATGCTCGATGACCGACCTCTCCCATTGACTCGATCCACCGTGCGGCGTGCTGCTGCTGCCAGCTCATACGCACACTGACGCCTACAAACCTAAGTGGATACTTCAAGCATTGCGTAATGCGTGAAGTAGCCCCTTAGGTTTGTAGGCGTCAGTGCGCGTTTCGCGCTGGCAGCACACCGCGGCGCCCCCGACGGGCGTTTGGTGAACAATTTCTTACGGGGAGAGCTCACTGGCGAAGAAAATCGTATATACTGTATTTTTTTTCTTTTCTTTTCTTTTTAATTTTCGAGTTTTAAAATTGTACGCTGGTCGTGTTAAGTAATAAGTGAACTCTCAACACTAGATGAAGTGTAATAATGAAAGGCAGGTCGTGTGTCATGCGCGCTGTAGACGGCACAGGGCAGCTGCAGGAAAATTCTCCCCTGTCCTCTATCGGAGAGCTTAGGAAGGGGGGCAAAATTTGAAATTCCCGCCACTGAAAATGACGGGGATTTCAAATTCAGCGGAAAATTGAACGGAGCGTGAAATGTTGAATCTCGGTTTGTTAGTAGGGTAAGTGAGTTGAAGATATGCTCCTTTGCTACAGACTATATCCAAAAGGGACGTAACGCTCCGTTCTATTTCGTTTCAGTCTTGGCGTGAAGTTTGAAATAAATGCCGATGTTTTTTTATTCCATTCTTAACG
This sequence comes from Bemisia tabaci, assembly GCF_918797505.1. Taxonomy (NCBI): domain Eukaryota; kingdom Metazoa; phylum Arthropoda; class Insecta; order Hemiptera; family Aleyrodidae; genus Bemisia; species Bemisia tabaci. The sequence goes on from NC_092795.1 coordinate 55,749,359, forward strand.
GTCCAATCTCTCCCGGCCAGAAGGAGATTGGACAAATGAGAGTCGAGTATGAAAATCTTTGCATTTTTTTTTTTGGTCGATCTTATGTCGAAGCGGGCCTAAGAGAGCGCGAGGCGCCCTCTGGGGGTTGCGCCAGGCAGCGGCCAGGGGGCAGAATCCCCTCGTTCTCCAATATACGCTTCCAGCAACCTAGGATGCGACTGAAATCTCGAATATTTTTCTCCGTCCCAAATCGAGAAAAATCGACACGGATAACATGGACTAAATTTTTCGGGTCGAAATGGAAATTTCGCCGATAGGGTCGGAACCAAGTAAGCTCGCTTGGAATTGACCCTTGACCGATTTCTGTATCGAATGTGAGTTTTTTTCCAAACACTATTCTGCTTTCATTTCTCTTAATTTTGCCGATTTTTGGGTTTAGAATGATTCTTTAGACTCATGCGCGTCCTTTTTTTGCTGAAAATTCAAAATCTGCCGAGATTTTTTATCTGAGAGATAAAAAAAAAGCGACAAAAATGTATACAAAAATGGTTTGCAGGGGCGAGTCTATGGTACGTGTACACGTAAAATTGCGAAAAATCAAAATCTTGACTGATCCTTTTTTCGAAATACGCGATTTGAGATTTTCATAGTAAATGCAACTTTTCCACTGATTTTGATCCGATTTTTTATTTATTTGTACATTGGATCGGTGTTGATCGGTTGAAGTTTTCATTTTTCGTTCGATTCATTTCGATCATACATACCCTCTCGTTACACGCACACTTCCTTTCATACCCTTTTTTTTTTAACTGAAAAATTCTTTTTCAGCTGCGTCTGCGGCAATTGTTGTTACGAATATGTTGTGCGTGCTGGTTTCAGGTCATTACATACACGAATCTCTGAAGGCGTTTTATGTGCGAGAGCAATTCGCCTTCAGCTGCGTCTGCGGCAATTGTTGTTACGAATATGTTGTGCGTGCTGGTTTCAGGTCATTACATACACGAATCTCTGAAGGCGTTTTATGTGCGAGAGCAATTCGCCTTCAGCTGCGTCTGCAGCAATTGTTGTTACGAATATGTTGTGCGTGCTGGTTTCAGGTCATTACATACTCGACTCTCTGAAGGCGTTTTATGTGCGCTAGTGGCGTACTCTGTTGGAGAACTGGCGAATTGCTCTCGCACACAAAACGCCTTCAAAGAGTCGAGTATGTAACTACCTGAAACCAGCACGCACCGCATACTCGTAACAACAATTGCCGCAGACGCAGCAGAAGGCGAATTTTTCGGTTAAAAAAAAGAGTATGAAAGGAAGTGTGCGTGTAAAGAGAGGGCATGTATTCGACCGACTTGATTCGAACAAAAAATAAAAACGTGAACCGATCAACACCGATTCAATGTACAAATAAATAAAAAGTGGATCAGGATCAGTGGAAAAGTTGCATTTACTATGAAAATTTCAAAGCGCGTATTGCGAAAATAGCACTAGCCAAGATATTGATTTTTCGCGATTTTAAGTGTCCACGTACCATGGACTCACCCCGAGCAAACCATTTTTGGGTACATTTTTGTGGCATTTTTTTTTTTTTTTTTTTTTTTTTTTTTTTTGCTTCAAAACCACTGTGCCGGGACTCATGCGGAATTTGAGATACACCCTTACGCCATAAGAGCAACAAATTGGACCAAGTTCAGCAGGAATTTACCAGTTACCTTGTCGCATTTTGAAAAGAGAAGAGTTTGAAGTAGTTTAATACAATTAGTCTTGCATCGTGTCCTGGCTAAAATTCAAAGTCGAGAAAACATTTTTAAGCCTAAAAGCACGTTAAACTTTACATTTAACATTACCTAAGTTTTATGAATAAATGAAACTTCAAACCTGAAACATTGTTTAGACTGAAAGCGACTAGATGTATCTCTATTGAACGTGGCCAATTTTATGCGTAACGGCAAAACATGGGCTGCCAACAAGTAACCTCTCTGTAACAACGAAAATTGGATGGTAAATGTTTTTTTTTTTTTTTTTTTTTTTTTTTTTTTTTTTTTTTCGATTTCATGGATTAAAAGGATGGAAAAACGACGCACACAAAGTGAAAATTTGTTCATCTCTCATAGTTATCGCAGGTTGACATTAAAATCGATCTGCGTAGTAATGAACCCAAATAGACGGTGAAACTACGAGGCCACGTATCTCAGTTTGTAACGTTGCAGACTTCCTGTCATACATTATTTTATCATGAAAACCATTCAACGTCAATTTTTTAAAACCCCGGGATTTTTCGTCTGCGTGAAGAAAACTGTGTGGAAAATCCAAGGAATGAAATTGCTTTGCTCTCCGCCAAAAAGTAAAATGGGAGCGGAGATTTTTGAATACCGCAAACGATGTACGTGGCTTAGGAGTTTCATCGTCAAAATGTTCCTCCCCAGCCCCTAATCCAGGGCCGGATTAAGGGGGTGGTCACATGGGCCGCGGCCCATGGCGGCAATTTTAGGGGGCGGCAAATTTTGCAAATTTTCAAATTTAGGTATAAAAAAAACGGATTCAGAAAAAAAAATTAAAAACGAGAAAAGGCGACAAAATCTCTCATTTCCTGAGAGTTAAAGTATACATATAGTAATGAATTTTTTGCGTTGAATTTGTTCGTCTTTCAGCGATACGAGAGACAGCGCCTTTCATTGGTATAGTTAATGAGAGAGAAACCAAACACGCAGTTTGGCCTGGAGCGGCGCGGCGCAAAGGGCAATGATGACGAGGATTTGAGCTGAAAAGGAGAAGCCCTTCGCGCGCCGCGCCAGTCAGCATGAAACACATTTAGCGCCTACAAGACTCCCCGAATACTTCACGCATTGCGTCAAACGCAGTGCGGTCAGCGGCGGTTGGCATGAGACTCATAGTGCCTACAAGACTGCATGAATACTTAATGCATTTCGTCAAAAACAATGCGGTTAGCGCGGTGGCGGAAATTAAAATTATTAAACCACATTCATATTTATTCTTTCATAATTTTTTCGTTCATTTCTTATAAATGGAAGGCCTGGACCACACAGAGGTAGGTTTACGGAACTTAACTTTCGCGCTATGTTCCGTGAACTTTGGCTAGTGTTGACAGGGCTTTCACAAAAAAATGTGCCCAACACGAATAAACATGTCTTATGCACCCCTCCTACTCCGGCTTGTTCACTTGATGGTTTGTATTGATATTTCAAAACGAATGAAAAGGGAGCGGCAAGGTACAGGCGGCCCACGGGCGGCAAGTGGGTATAAATCCGGCCCTGCGGAAGCACTGCAAAATCCCAAAAGATTCTACAAACCTGTAAAAAAGATCATTGTTCAAGGACTACTTAGATTTCCTATACTTTAGAGACTTACCTTACTCTCAGCAGTTTCGTTGTTGAAATTTTGTGTTTGTCGGGTAACCATGCAGGTTTTACTTTTCGGGTCAAAATCGAAAGTTCTCAGATCGGGCTGAAATGAAGCTCGTCCCCCATAAAATGAGTCGAGGAGTCCGAATTTCCGGTCCAAAATGCTTCACGAGTCGATCAGACTTGACAATCGCGGATAACCGTGGATATTCGACCATGCCCGAAACGTCAAGAAATTAACACTCGTTTTTTACTGTTTCTCGGTTCAGGAAGCTCCGGCGAGCCTCGGGACCACGCGGAATCGATTCTACGCCTCCAAGTACCTACATGGGATTTGATACTAATCTCGGATTATTTTCTTTCATCGGAGTGAATCGGAAAAATCGACTGGGGTTTCATGGACTAAAAGAGCTTGATGCAAAAATAGCATTTTCCGTCCCCCCTCTGGAACCGACTAGAAAATCCCACTCAGCGGGTCAATTCCAAGCGAGCTTACTTGGTTTTGGCACGATGGGCGAACTTTCGATTTTGACCCGAAAAATTTAGTCGATGTAACCATATGTCGATTTTTCTCTTTTTTGGACTGAGAAAAAATTTCGAGATTTCAGTCGCATCCTACGTATTTGGAGGCGTAGAATCGATTCCGCACGGTCCCGACTCTCGGCGAGACTTCCTGAGCCGTGAAACTGTCAAAAACGAGTTTTTCAGACCAATTTTTGACTCTTTCTCTGGAGCGTTTTCAGCGGATAGCTCGAAGCGAGGGACTTGCGGAGCTTTTCCGACTGGAAAATCGCACTCAGCGGGTAATTTCCAAGCGGCCAATCTTGCTTTCGGCTCGATCGGCGAACTTTCGATTTTGACGCTAAAAATTTAGTCCATGTAACGCCTGTCGATTTTCCTCGATTTTGGACTGAGAAAAAAAATTCGAGATTTCAGTCGCATCCTAATTATTTGGAAGCGTAGAATCGCACTCAGCGGGTCATTTCCAAGCGGCCTAACTTGCTTTCGGCTCGATCCGTGAACTTTCGATTTTGACGCTAAAAATTTAGTTCATGTAACGCCTGTCGATTTTCCTCGATTTTGGAGTGAGAAAAAAAATTCGAGATTTCAGTCGCATCCTACGTATTTTGAGGCGTAGAATCAATTCCGCACGGTCTCGACTCTCGGCGAGACTTCCTGAGCCGAGAAACAGTCAAAAACTGGTCAAAAATGAGCTTTTTCAGAACAATTTTTGACTCTTTCTCTGGAGCGTTTTCAGCGGATAGCTCAAAGCGAGGGACTCGCGGAACTTTACCGACTCGAAAATCGAACTCAGCGGGTCAATTCCAAGCGAGCTTTCTTGGTTTCAGCCGGATCGGTGAACTTTCGATTTTGACCCGAAAAATTTACATGGATTTTATTTTTTACATGGACTAAATTTTTAGCGTCAAAATCGAAAGTTCAATTAACGGGCCGAAACCCAGTAAGCTCGCTTGGAATTAACACGCTGATTGCAATTTTCCAGTCGAATAAGCTCCGCGAGTCCCTCGCTTCGAGATATCCGCTGAAAACGCTCCAGAGAAAGGGTCAAAAAGTGGTCAGAAATGCTCGTTTTTGACCTGTTTTTGACTGGTTCTCGGCTCGACAAAATCAAAAGTTCGCCAATCGGACCGACACCAAGTAAGGTAACTTGGAATTGACCCGCTGAGTGCGATTTTCGAGTTGGAAAAGCTCCGCGAGTCCCTCGCTTCGAGTTATTCGCTGAAAACGCTCCAGAAAACGAGTCAAAAAGTGGTCAGAAAAGCTCGTTTTTGACCAGATTATGACTGTTTCTCGGCTTCGGAAGTTTCGCCGAGAGTCGGAACTGTACGGAATCGATTCTACGCCTCCAACAACGTAGGATCCGACTGAAATCTCGGAATTGTTTTCTCAATTCAAAATCGAGAAAAATCGACAAGGGTTCCTAATAAGCTCGCTTGGAATTAACACGCTGATTGCGATTTTCCAGTCGAAAAAGCTCCGCGAGTCCCTCGCTTCGAGATATCCGCTGAAAACGCTCGAGAGAAAGAGTCAAAAAGTGGTCAGAAAAGCTCGTTTTTGACCAGATTTTGACTGTTTCTCGGCTTTGGAAGTTTCGCCGAGAGTCGGAACTGTGCGGAATCGATTCTACGCCTCCAAGAACGTAGGAACCGACTGAAATCTCGACATTTTTTTCTGAGTTCAAAATCGAGAAAAATCGACAAGGGACTAAATGTTTCGGGTCAAATCGAAAATTCGCCCATCGGGCCGAAACCAAGTAAGCTCGCTTGAAATTGACATGCTGATTGCGACTTTTCTGTCGGAAAAGCTCCGCGAGTCACTCGCTTCGAGCTATCCGCTGAAAACGCTACAGGGAAAGAGTCAGAAAGTGGTCGGAAAAGCTCGTTTTTGACCATTTTTTGACTTTTTCTCAGCTCAAGAAGCTTCGTCGTGACCGTGCGAAATCGATTCTACGACTCCAACTACGTAGGATCCGACTGAAATCTCGACATTTTTTTCTCAGTCCCAAATCGAGAAAATTCGACAGGGGTTACATGGACTAAATTTTTAGGGTCAAAATCAAAAGTTCGACAATCGCGTCCGAAACCAAGTAAGTTCGCTTGGAATTGACCCACTGAGTGCGATTTTCGAGTCGGAAAAGCTCCGCGAGTCCCTCGCTTCGAGCTATCCGCTGAAAACGCTCCAGAGAAAGAGTCAAAAAGTGATTTTTGCGCTCAGCCATCTTAAGGACGATGTCCAACTCAACGAAAGCGTGTTCTGCACCGAAACACGATGGGTCGCTTCGAGATTTTCTGACAGGAATATCAAAACACGGACAAACAATTGGACGCATCTCTGTCAAACGGAACTATAAGCACTAAGACATGAGCCCTGATACCCATAAGAATACATACATAACAGGGCTCACGTCATAATGCACATAGTTCCGTTTGACAGAAATACGTCCCATTGGATTTATTTACGTCAGAAGAAACTATATCATTGTGACATGAGCCCTGTCATGCATGTATTCTCATGGATCTTAGGGCTCATATCAGACTTGATATAGTAGCTTTTGATTCGGATACGTCCAATTGATGATATCTGGTTGGATCCGACTCGTGCGATCCGCGCTTGTGGGGCCGAATTAGCATTTTTATTGGCTTCGAGTGCATGGAGAAGGGATAGCCGCGCGGCGCAGCGAGTCGACCACTGAGTCATTATCGATGCGGCCTCAATCGATATTTATCATTGCTAGGATGCGGATGTTCGGATCGAGTCGATAGATCGATCTGCTGCCCCTTGGAGTGCTACCGGAACCGAGAGGGGAGAACCTCGACGGGAAAAATTAAAACGAAACCGAAAAAAATCGACAATCAAACTTTTTGATTTGATCGACTCAGATCACTCATGTTGAACTTTGTCGAATTTGCATTTCTTCCCACAGGGATGTCGGCGTCGGCGGATCGTTGAAAATTGGTAAAACGCGAGGATTGCTTTTGCATATTCAAACTCGCTCCGCTGTTTTTTTTTTTTTCGTCTCTTTTGTATAAAATAAATTTCAAACGGATGAAATGAGGGCTTCCTCTGCTTTTTTTCATACTGCGCTACGTTCGGTCGTTCATTACACCCGGGAGTGAATATCACTTTGCGGGACTTTTCTCTTTGTCGTGATTAATTACTGAGATAAAAATTTGACAGATCTTTGGTAGACGTATTTAGTTATGTTGATTAATTACGTCGAATTAAAATATTGGAAATTTCCGAAATTCACCCGAAAGTGGCGTTGAAACCTTAGCACAAGGTGTCCGGTTGTTTGAAGTTCTCTCATTCAATACCTACCACAACAAAATTGTAGTGGAGTAAAAAAAAAGAAACTAACTGCAACTGGAAATTCAGGTTTATAACGTTGCGGTTTTTGGTTTACATCCCTGCTTCAACGACAACGTCAGTATGAAAGCGTCCTCTTTAGTGGAAAGATACAAATGAGACCTGGATCACAAACGAATGAATTAGGTCTGATACATATCGATGTCGAATGACTATTACATTCGGTCCAAGGAAGAGAAATTCTTCATTAGATGAGAGGAACTTGAGAAAAGATCGTTGACTACAATTACATTGTCAGCATGCTTACCCTTAAAATTTTAGACCATACCACAAGGGAAGGTTTAGGCATTGGAAACTGGGAAGAGATCAAGATGCTTGAGCTGGAAAGTATGTGCTGTTTTGAGCCCCTTCAAAAGGGCGTGATACTAGATTCTATGCATGCTCTCAGCAAGATACCCGGAGGGTCTTCTGTCAGTCATGATTATCATCCATGCGCCGCCGTGTTTTGTCTACCCCTCCCCCCTTCCCATTTTTTTTAAAGCTTTCAATTACTCATGATACATTCATATACTTCCAGCCGTTAGTTCTACGCGGAAAATTAAATACCATATTATTAATGAGAATCAATTTTAGTGGTGTTTCATCAAAAATACGTAAAGAACCACAATTTCACTAAAACATTTACAGGAGGGTTTGAATTAAGATAGTACTCTTTACTTTTCTGATTAACCTTTATTCCTGGTAAGCGTGAGTGATCAACATGTCATCATCCACGAAAGACCCTACAGTTAGTCCATAATTTTCTCCCGCAGTCTGTAAGAACCACACCCATTTCAACCAATAGGATCGCTCCATGCACCCAGTGATGTCTTCTTTGTCTATGGCTTTGTCTATTAATGTCAACAATCAGCCGTCTAATCCGAAAAGCGCCCTCTATGCTTACCGGTCCTTAAGTACTGCTCCGCTAAGGAAAAACGCCGTATGAACATTCGGGAGTTGCCAAATTTCCTCCGGTAAAATGATTATTTTTCAGGAAATCTAAGAATATTCTCCCTTGATAGTTTCAGGAGCTTTAGGTAAAATTACGAGAAAAATTATCCGAAAAATCGGAAGAAAAATATTCATAAATTCACCAGGAAATTCGAGTTTCAACACTGGAAATTTGGCGACGTCTGAAGGTTCATACGGCGTTCTTCCTTAGCACGTCAGTATAATCGAGGTTTTCTCCTCAGTAATTCCTCCTTCCGATAAAAAAAATAAAAAAAACGAGGTCCACGAGATATAATTTTTTTATTGCTCATTAATTACACCGTTACGGGCGTCTCAGTCGGCACCTCTCCACAGAATCCCGGCGCATAATTACCGAAGTTGGTGGGTCCTCGCGGATTGTCGGAATGAAAAGCTCATTTTCACAATGGCCGCGGGAGTTACGATATCTCGGCGCCGAAATTAGGCCGATAATTCTCGCCCGAAACTGAAACACGGAGCTCGAGCATCTTGCATCGGTAATGAGCGAGCTCCCGGATAAGCGGCTCGCCCGGTCCGACACGAAAAATGCCTCGGAATCCGAGCGCTTATACTTTTCAACTGGGGCGGCGGAGTTGCGTAACCCAATTAAAAATTAAAAACAAGAGGTGAAATTATCCTCCCACCCCGCCCGCCACCCCTTTGAAAAATCAGTGGAGAGCCTAGAAAGCCTCTCCGACTCCAGGGCGGTTACGTAAACTCGTCAATGAAACGCTTGTAATATCGTCACCTTCCAGGCAAAGTATCACAAGCGCCATGCGACGTTTAAAAATTTCCGCCGCCATTTTATTTCTTTACTGAGAAATTGTTCGTTGATCTGTTTGGAAATTTCACTAAATTTTATCGGCAGCACAAAGAAAATTCAGTGAAATTTTCGGACAGCTTCGTTGAACAATTTCTCCGTAAAAAAATAAAATGGCGGCGGAAATTTTTAAACGTCGCATGGCGCTTGTGATACTTTGCCTGGAAGGTGACGATATGTCTTAGATACAGACCTGGGCACTGGCACTACAGCGGACTGATTATTGAAATTGATGGACAAAGCCATAGACAAACACGACAAAACGGGTATGGAGGGAACGGTGAAGTTAAGTGTCATTACCGATTTTTGTCCGCATCATCCATCGCACTGTGCGGCGCAGCGGCGGCCGGCCGGCCAGCACACAACGAGCATTGGCGCCTACAAACCTAAGGGGATACTTCAAGCATTGCGCAATGCGTGAAGTATCCCCTTAGGTTTGTAGGCGCCGCGCCAGTGCGCGTTTCGTGCTGGCAGCAGTGCAGCACGTCGCGTCACTCCGCTTTATGCTAGACTGTATTATTTAAACTCGCATAATCAGCGTTTTTCAACTTATGATTTTTAAAGTTTTTTTTAAAGTTTTGCACACTCTGCGTGGATTACTTTCATTTAAATTGATAAAAAATATATATGTGAAAGGAAAATATAATGTGTGTTCAATGTGTGCTACTAACTTCATTATTTATAGTTAAGTGTCTTTTACCAATTTTTGTCCGCATCATCCATAAGGATGCCGCACTGTGCAATAGTTCAAACCGGCCATGTTAACTCAAAAGTTGAAAAATTTATGGCGTATCGAGCTTTTCCTTTGCTCGTACCGGTATTATCGAAGCGGTGGTGGTACGCGAAACTAAGAGCTGATGGCCCACCTCAGGAAGACTTCCTTCTGAATAAATCTGTCCGTTTTACGTGTCGCACGTAAGCCCAGGAGGCTGATTGTTGAAATTGATAGACAAAGCTATAGACAAAGAAGACAAAAGAGGTATTGAGGGATCCTATTGGTGGAAGCGGGTGGTTACAATAGACGAAGGAGGTAGGTAATATACTAACGAACAGCAACCTACGAGAGACCCTTATTAGTCCATCATTTACCCCCTTAGTTTATAAAAACCACCCATTTCAACCAATGGGATCGCTCCATACTTCCTATGTCCTCTTTGTCTATCGTTTTGTCTATAAATTTCAATAATCAGCCCGCTGACGTGATAGCCAAGAGCGCAATGAGTGCAAATACCAAGTTTTGAGAAAACGGGCTTGGAAGCGTCTGACCAGAAAATTTTACCGCCGTTCTTTGTTAAATTGCCACTAATCATCCGAAAAACTCGTAAAGAGGAAGGAGGAAATTGTTTAATGTGTCATCGTACCAGGACAGTACCTTCGCACTCAAGAGTCAATGGTTCTCTGTTCCATAATTATAAATAAATAATGTATACAGTCGTTACAAGTGAAATGCCTTCAATTTAGAGAGTATGCAATCCGCAAATATGCGAGCCCCTTGTGTTCGCCAGCACCCCGGTCTCCTGAGCGCTGATCCGGTCCTGAGCAAACGCACGGTTCCGGTTGACAGTTCCGACGCGTTCTCTAAGTTACATTTACAATCGCGTTTACCATGGAATCCTCCGAGTTTGAATGTGCCGTATTGCATCACGATACATTTGCCAAATGGTGCAAATTTACTACCTGAAATTCCTAAAACACTTCCACAAAGGTATCGCAGATGTCAATCCCGCAGATTACTACCGACAATACTTCTGCAACTTGCACCATTTTGCAACGCTACAATAATGTCACGATTGTAAATGGAACGTAGAAAACTTTTGGGAACCAGCAACCGCAGCGCAGCCGTACGTTATGCCTACGAAAACCAGAGCGCCTGCAATTTTTCGTGTAGGCAGCACTGATATCACTGACCGAGAACACGAATAGTTGTATCCAAACTTAGCCATCGAAAAAGCCACGGTGAATTCAATTTTCTCTGCTTATGTGAAAACGAAATTAGTAACGAAAAAAAAAAAACGCATTGCATTCGTAGGTCGTCGTGGCACAGAGATAGGGCGGTTTGGGTACTTGATCGAATTGAAACAAATATCGACGGTGAAACTACCAAACCACGTATCTCGTTTGCGGTGTTTAAAAATCTACGCTCGCATTTTATTTTTTTGAAGTAGACCAAATCAATATCATTATTTGAAATTTTCACGGAATTTTCTCCGCACAAAGAGGAAAAATCACAGAAATTTTCAAGACTGGATGTTAAGTAGTTTTTCATTTAAAAAATAAAGTATGACAGGAAGTCTGCGACGTCGCAAACCGAGATACGTGGTTTGGTAGTTTCACCGTCGATATGGAAAAACTAATAAATACATAAATAAATAGTTCCTGCGACGATTACTCGCCTGAAACTAATGGTACATACGTTATTTTCATACGTATGACAATAACGTATGTACCATTACTTTCCCTATGCACATGAGTGTTTTTACAGTTGAGCCAGAAATTATAGTTCTTCATTGCAAAATGTAGTCCAATAATTGTGGTAGTACCACAACGTTTGGGTTTATTGAGGCACTACCATATTTAATTTGAAATGCCCATAATATCCAACAACCTCGTGCTCTTTTTTTCAGGGAATGAAGGATAGGAAATGACCGAAGCTCAATGATAACAATCGAAAAGCTTTACATGGAATAAATATTATTTACACATAAATGTATGTACAAAAGGCGCAACTAATTTGAGACGCGAAAGATGAAGCTGCTGAATGGTCTCCACGGTATGCGCGGCCGCACATCCTCCGGGGTGTCTGCAACACGGCAAAAATGAACTTATTAGAGCAGCGGGGGAAAAAAATCAGCTTTCAAATTAGAATCAAAACTTTTAATTAACTTAGAATCACAGCATTTGAAAAAACGATGAAAAACCTGAGTCCTACATGGTGGTGGCCGGAATCTGAGAAAAAAATTTCAGAAATTTTTTTTCGGATAATTTTTCTCAGATCCCGGCCACCACCATGTAGGCGTAGGGCTCAGATTTTTCATCGTATTTTTAAATTTTTATTGTAATATTTCCGACTGAAAATGACTCAGTTTCGAGTCGAAACGTCTCGGTGTTTTTAATTGTGTATTTTAGCCTTGTTTTCCGTTTTCCCCCTTTGTTTTTCTACTGTTTATTTCATTTGAATGCATGCGTGTCACACCCTCCCCCCCCCCCCTTCCCTTTCGACAGGATCTTTCTAAGGATGCCCATAAAACGATATACACACTAAAAACAATACCCAGTGGATGATTCTCATCATCAAGTATTACAAGAACAGTTAAGTTGGACCAACTTCTTCAACATTTTATTTCATTTATTGGTTCGGATCGGGAAGCTCGAAACTTTTCGATTGCTCTGCTCGGAAGGCTTGGGTCAACCCCTTCCCTATCTCGGAAAAATCAAGATTCAAAGGAGTTTTTAGAGATCTGCTCAGAAATATGTAATACCGAGGGAGCATTACTTTATCCTTTCTGAGAAGAGGGAAGAATTTCCGTTTCTATTTGAACCAGCTAAACGGTGAGACTGAATAAAACAGCACTTAGCTTCATTTATTTTTTTATCAATTCAACTCAATGATATGTCCTTGAAATTTATTCTGACAGATTTCTAATGCTGGAATGGGTCGTCGGGTCGTCTGAACAGTTAAAAGTTTACTGTTTAAAAAAAATAATAAAACACACAAGACAATGGGTAACCAAGGCTAAATCAGACTGTTGTAACAAAGAAAAACTTCAAAACCTCTGTTTCAGCCTTAGTTACCCATTGTCGTGTGTTTTTTTTTTTTTTTTGTTAAATTATTCCGGTTATTTTTGCATGTTATCTTTTAAAAAAACCTGATTATTTGTTTAAAATTTGTGGCAGCAAATGTTCTCAGTGAGCTTTAACTTACTATATTGTCACAAAAATAGACTAAATCACTAGTAATCCATTCCAGTTCAAGGTCCGATGCTTCGACCCACGGTAGACAAAAATAACTCCTCTAAAAAATTCACCTCCACACACTGAGGCCCCTTCTCGGATGAGCAGTGACATTTCTTCGATATTTCATTTCATTTATTTTTAAAGTTAGGGAGGATACCGAACTTTTTTATTGTTTCGTTTCGATCGCATGCATCACCCCCCCCCCCCCCCCTCTCCTTCCACCGCAAAAACAGCCAGATCCGCCCGGGTCTGGCCTCTCGTGTCGGATTAATAAAAGAAGTCGGCGAGCTACTGGTTTAACTCTGATTGGGAAGTTATTTCCGTTTCAAAATGAAAATTCCGCCCGAAATACGTTCGGAGAAAAGATTTCGAAGTAGAGGAGGAGTGGGTCAAATATGGAGACCATCGTGAGGGGTGGCTCAGACTCGGGATGTTGATTCTCGAGCCAAGATTGATCCTACCGATTCTAAAGTATCGATACTCATAAAGTGCGTCCGAAGCACGCGTACTTCAGTGGCGTGGCGTGTCGTGCTTCGCGATGTATCGATTGATCTAGCATTTATACCTATGCATGGAAAAGGATCGATTATCGAAGTGTTCGCAACGAGAAATGAAGTAAATAGTTCACGGGATTATTATCAACAATCACATATAGTGCTTCCGGCCAAAATGTGACGAGGCAAGCTGAAATTGTATTCTGGCTTGCGAACCTGAGCCTCGAGTGTGAAGCGGATTTTATTTTCAATAGAAAATGGAAATGTAAATATAGCTATGGCACATGACTTAATTACACACATAATAATTAAGGTAATCTAACTTATACACGTTTTAACACGCTAAAGGGCGAGGCGAAATAAACCACTTGTTAAAAGTCAGTGTTCGCAAGGCAGGTTACACGAGCATAGCTGATGTTTTTCGGTCCGGTCAGTGGACTGACTCAGGTTGGGTCGCAGGTCGCGCGGACCAACTTTTTCGGTTGACAGAACCGAATTCTCAGCTAGACTCAGTTAGAACAACTTAAAGTCACATGGAGACTGCCATATCGGCCGCAGTTTTTCGTCTGAGCTTAAGTTCAAGAAACTTTTTGGTCAATGCTACATTTTCCATATGAATCAAAGTTTTTGGATTCATTGCAAACTCAAGTTCGGTCCTGCCAAAGTGTCAACTTAATAGGTCGGTTCGGGGAGCAGAAGGATCAGTCTTCGGATCTGGAAACCGCCTACTGAACTTGTTATCAATTCGTAGAAACCAAATCTAATACGACTCAATGTAAACTATGTCAGATGTTATGTTTTGTCAGGAGGAGGAAATTTCAAGACTTCACAGCGAGATTCTCCGACTATTCCGAGTCTTCTCCGGTTGTTCAAAAAATTAAAACCCTGTATAAAAGTATAATCTGCCTCTGAGTTTCGATGATTTTTTTCCTGAAAGTATCCATACTGTAACCGGCGGGGGACAAGTTTTAGTGGATTTCAAATTTCCTGACTTTTCATGACTCCTGTACATTAAATTTCTTGATTTTTTCCTGACATTTCAATGCTTTTGGAGGGGGGGGGGGGGAGGCTTGATTAATCATGAAAATTCTGTTGAAGAAAAAGAGGCGGAAAAGTCGTGTTTCGTTCGAAACAACAAAATGTTTCCGTTGTTTTCTTGTTTTTTTTTTTTTTTTTTTTTTTTTTTTTTTTTTTTTTTTTTTTTTTTTTTTTTTTTTTTTTACGCGATTCTGAACAACCAATGAGAGAGCAACTTCCAATACGAGGTTAGAAAACCGCATTGCTTTTTTGAACAATATAAAAACAACTTGCTTTGAGCACGTTGCAGTTGCACAACAATGTTGCTGTAGGGGTTCCCAAATTTTGCGCGCGAAAATAAGCCCCGCCCCCACAACACAGAACAACTTCGAACAAAATGCGATTGTTGCTTGTTTCCACAACATGTTGCGAGTGTTGCCTCCGAACCAAATACGACTAAAGCCTCTTAAAATTGAAAAAATGTTACGTTTTGTCAAGAGGAAAACATGCAAACCTCTTCAGGAAGATTCCCTAACTTTTCTAACTTTCCTCTGGCTTTTCAAGAACTTGTCACCCTGTATAAAAGTAAGAGATCGAAATCAAATAGAGCCTGGAAATCCCTGGGAGTATCGAAATCCCTGGCGGCAGCACAGCGGGACTCCTCCAAGACGGGACGGGATGGGGTGGAAAGGCGCGGATATTAGGAAACTGAAGGAAGCAATCGATTAAGAACGCACTTGAGACTTGGGGACATTGACGAGGGGGCTTGAAATTGCCCCGAGTTGCTAACTTCTTTGCTTCGAGTGCGCGGGCGGCAACGCGTTTCTCCGGCCGGAAGAACACGCATCTCTAATTCCTGGCATTTTCCGAAATTTTATTTATCTATTCAATAGAATTATTTTTCTATTCTATTCAATAGCAAACGATGGATGAGTTCTCGAATGGATCTGAGGCGCATATGTGGAAAAGAGTGAAGACAAGCGACTCGATTTGCCGTGGGCGTGATAAAGTCTGCGATTCGATTGTTGAATCGATATCGAATGATCTTGATCGATAAAAAGCGTTGCCAAGATAGGGATTTATCGATTAGGATCATTCGATAACGATTCAACAGTCGACTCGCAGATTTGTGATACATCGATGGCTCAAGTCAAAAAATCGTATCTTAGTTAAAATTTCCGTCTAGGCAAATTTTCGCGACTGGATTTGGTTGGTTTTTATAATAGATGACTGATGGAATTCGGACCAATCAGAGTCGAGTATCTAATTTTCAACAAAATCCTGCAGAAAACGAGCCAAATCCCGGGTTAGGTTTAAAAAAAAGCGCGGGAGTTGGCCAATGCAACACGACTGATCAAAGATATAAAACAATGATTTTAAACAAGGTTGCGAATTTTCAACCCAAATATTTGGTCTATGTAACGCATAGATTTGATCTAAAAAAGTTTTTATCCTGACGAGGGCTCCCTTTTTCCTGCTCTTCAAGGGCAAGGTTAGGTTTCTGGCGGAAATTCCCCTTCAAGCGACTTTGTTGCACAACATCGAAACTTACCTGGAATTTTTGATTCAGCCTCCGTGAAGTGTCGAGATAAAGATGATGTTATCGTTGGGTTCCAGTTCATAATTTAGGGTATCCTGGAACAGAACAAATAGAATGAAATATTTCGGAGGAAACGTACACAGATTTGCATCGAAGACAATAATTATAACTGTGGAAGTTTGGTGGATAATTTCTAAGTAACTTTCCTCTATAAAATTGATTTTTCCGGTGATTGACCCCTGTTTTGGAGGGAAATCTCAACTTTGCGCAAAGCGGATAGGTGTAGGTATAAAATTGAAAGTCATTTTCGGCAATCGAAATTGCATGGGAAAAGATGTAGTGCAAACCTAGACAATTTTCCTCGCTGCGGGTCTGATGTCCTGGTTTTTCTGGTCAAATGGCTTTCAAAAGATTTAAAAGTTTCCAAAAAAAAAAGCCAAGTTTTGTCAATGAAATTTATCGCGAAATAAAGATGAGGAAGATACACGCAGCCGCAGCATGGTAGTTGGAGCAACACGCCGCTTTGCTTGGGAACAAAATCGCTGCTAGTTCGCCTTCAAATTTGGCGACGCAACCCAACCCTACGCCAAAGTTAATTAAGTTGTATCCACCGATTGGCTGTATTCTGAATGTTTCTGCGCGTCGTGAGGACCTACTCATTACATTTGAGGAATTATCGATTGCTTGATAAACGCATACTGCCACGCAAAAAAAAAAAAAAAAAAAAAAAAAAAAAAAAAAAAAGCCAAATGTACATTCTAATATTAGAAAATTTCTCTCGATAAAGTACTATTTTTAAGAAAAGTTACGAATAGTTCTTCTTTGAAAGTTCCAGATGATTTGGATAGAATTGCGAAAAACCACTGTAAAAGACTGAAAGAAAAAAATCAACTTCCCAGAAAATATGTGCTTTATTATTAGTAGTAAATCTGGCAACAGCCAAGCCGAGGGTTCATGCAGAACCCACGAGATACTGATTATTCTTGCGATTGATAATAACTGATCGATTGATCAAGGCAATTGATTTTCAAAACGGGGCGGGATCCCACTCACGATTTATCGATTGGTTCGATTAAATAATAGAAAATTCCTAACTGCGGTCACGTTTACTATCTGAAAAATTGAAGGAAAAATAGGTATTCAAAAATTTCCAGCACTGGTAAAAAAAACACATGGGATCTAGAGTCCAGACTCTTAAAAACATCGACAAGAAAAAATACTCTTGATTCAACCAGATTTAAGCTTGACTCAAGAACCAAGCCTCTTAATTTGAGCGGATTTACTTTTGATTTAAGCTTAAATCTGATTGAATCAAGAGTCCTTTTTCTTGTCAATGTTTTCAAGAGTCTGGACTCTAGATACAATGTGTTTTTTTTCCCCAGTGAGGAAAATCTGCATTTTTTCAAAGAAAATCTGGCAAAGCTCATGAAGCAAAATCTACTAATTATCCTTCCGATTGATAATAATCGAGTAATGGAGGGGTTATTGAATGTCAAAACTGGATATGACGAATAATCGATTGGTTCGATTGAATAACAGAAAATTCCTTACTGCGGCTTCGTTTAATATTTGAAAAATTGAAGGAAAAATAGGCATTCAAAAATTTCCAGGAAAATCTGCATTTTATCAAAGAAAATCTGGCAAAGCTCATGAAGCAAAAGCTACTAATTATCCTTCCGATTGATAATAATCGAGTAATGGAGGGGTTATTGAATGTCAAAACTGGATGTGACGAATAATCGATTGATGGATTAAATAATGGGAGATCCGTAGCTGCGGCGGCTTCTTCTGGATTGGCGGCTAATCGAGGCTCTTCCGCGTCAGCATTTTCCTGGAACCGGGGTGAAATTAAAAGGGCGAGGGGAGGGGGTGAGCTGTGTAGTTGACGAAAGAAAGGGGTGGCCGCGCCCGCTGCGTTGCTAAGTAAATTAGCCGATAAAAACCGGGAGAGGCGGGCGCGATGGGAAAGTCGAGATACAAATCCCGAAAACGAGACCCTTGGGCCCCCTCGCCCGCCTCCCCCGCCCCTTTTCCTTAAAACGAAGAGTAACAATAGACAACGTAAGTAGAATCTTCCGAAAACGAGGAGCCCGGAAAATCATTTTTCCCTGCGAGTTTTCTCGCCGAGGATATCCCGGCATTTTTCGGCCGAGAACAGAGACAGGAGACCCTCCACTCGTATCTCGGCTATGGTGGAAACTTTTACTTTCGGGACTTCATCATTCTACCCTGGTAAAAATTGGTGGTAGAATTTGTGTTCCAAAATACCGTCGACTTTCAGCCGGCTGTAAGATTTCCAATAGCTTCTGTAGCCGGCTACACAATTTCTTATAGCCTTCTATAGCCGATGATTCCGATGGCGATTAAGCAACAGCCAGGCAATAAAGTGTTTACCAAATGTTACTAATTACGGATGCTGGGCGACTTAAAGAGTTTTTGGACTACCGCTCTCTTTTTGGGCCTTAGTATCTTGATTTATTTTGCGAGGAAAGCTCCATACTTTTGATGGATGCCTGCCATTCCTATAATATGTTAGCGCGCCTTCAATTTCGTATGATACTGTGCAATACCTCTGGTGTGAAATAGTTGCTTTAAGCGCCGTGGCACGCTGCGGCGGGGCGGGCGGGCGATCTGCGCGAAACGCGCATTGGCGCCTACAAACCTAACAAGGATACTTCACGCGTTGCGCAATGCGTGAAGTATCCCTGTTAGGTTTGTAGGCGCTAGTGCGTCGCCGCTCCGCTGTGTGTTAGGCTTTAATATTTAATCTGGCGGAGTCAGCATTTTTCAACTCATGATTTTGAAATGTTTGCACGCTCTGTATGGATTATTATCATTTTAATTGATTAAAAAAATATGTATTAAAGAAAAATATAATGTGTGTTTTGTAAATATTAGGGTGGTTCCGTATCAAACTTAATGATTTTCAAAGCACACGAATTTCTACACAATTTCTTATAGCCTTTCATAGCAGATGGCGCTAAGGTGTATAATCCGGCGATAGGAACTATAGCCCGCCTTCATAATTTTTTATCGCTTCGTATAGCCCGGCTCTATGATTTTCTCCGCTTCCTACAGCCAGCTATATAATTTTCTATCGCCTCCTTTAGCCAGCTATAAGAATTCTTATAGTATTTTGAAACGCAGCTCCTATCGCCAATTTTTACCAGAGTACTGTTGACCTACCTACATGGTCAATGGTTAAGAACGTGTTGGCAGTTTCGTTTAGCAAACAAGCCGAAATTTGAGGAATTTGTTTGGCTCGTGACGTCACCCGGAGCTCATCATCCACCATGTAGGTAGGTCAACAGTCGAAATAAGAGTGGTGACTGTTGTTCCCTTATGATTAGATCACATTCGGCAAAAAGGAACCAGCGCAAATACAGTGTTGTAAAAATGTTCCTTCCTCATAATTATCTAAAAAATCTCCCAGAATAGCAAATACATTTGGCTTCCTACCAAAAAATTGTTAATTTTAGAGGAAAATACTTCTGTGAATTTTAATACTGTACGTACTTATATTAAGTATTTTCAAAAGAAAAGGAGAAGTTGAACGATTTTGAAAACACAGTAATCGCGCTGGTTCCTTTTTGCTTAATGCGATCCAATTGTCCATAAGGAATTATTGAGTCCACGAAAGTAAAAGCTTCCATCTGTCGCCAAGAGGCTAGTGAAGGGTCTCTTGTCTCTGGCCGAGAAGTTGCGATTCGTTACAGGTGTCCATTTTATCAGGGTTCCCACAAAATTTAGAGAATTAAATTCCCTGACAATTCCCCGATTTCCCTGACACATTTGAGGGAAATTTCCTGATAACTGAGGATATGTCATACGGCCAAAAAAACATGATTCGAAATAATTTCCAGGCGAAATTCGTTGTTCTAGACGTCAAATCCATTCGAGAAAGCGAATAAAGGTAAATAAACAATTTTTCCCTGACATTTCCAGGTTTTCGTGATATTCCCTGACTGCGGCAACCCTGATTTTATTGCCACAGGATGACAATAATTCTTGGATTGTAGACAACTCTTGGACTTTTTAAAGATTTTGAACATGAAATTCCTTGACTCATCAATGAATTTTTTTTTTTTCAGAGTTTCTGGCAAAAGAAAGTTTCAAAAACAATTTTAAGCAAAAAGTCTCTTGAAGTTGGTATAAAGCTCGAGAAAAATTATAAGGATCCACGAAAAAATCTGACTTCAGGGCTGGTCGAGATTCCCGGGCTTTCCCAGGTTTTCTCCGACTTCGCAAGAACTTGTCACCCTGTGCCACTATATTGCAAATACGAAGTGATAACTCTTGATTAAGATTTCAAAATTTCAGGACTTTTACTAGACTTTCCAATGTTTTAGAACTAAAATTTACAGACTTCTCTCTGACTTTTTAAAGATTTTTTGCATGAGAATGCTGTTTGCCAGATAAAACCTCTGGATTCTTTCAATAAAACAAACAAAATAAAAATTCGAGAACTTGAAGGTACAACCTGTTTTGTCAGACTGTAAGTGTGCATGATCCATGGGTACAGAAGAAGAAAAAAAGAAAGAGAATATTCTCCCTTTTTCTTGATTTTTCATTTAAAGTCAAGATGGTATGGCCATGAAACTTCATGAGATGATAAATGCAAATATTTATTTCAAAATGTAGGAGAAGAAAATCACGTTTCAGTACAGCATAAAAGTTACGCGTGAAATCCATTGGTATTTCCTGATTTTTCTCTGTCCTTTCACAGTTCAGTAGAAATTTCCCATCTTATCCAAGTTTTCCTTAATAACTCGTCCCTCTGGATAAAATTGCTAAGATCATCAACATTTGAGCAGTTCCACCTTATTTTACCACTGTAATATCATGATTTCTTCTTGAACAGCTTGGGAGGTGGTTGCAGTCTTTTCAAATTTCTATTTACACTTTATTTCAGAAAGGGGTCCCTAAGCACCAAGAGGGAGAAATTAATCATGAAAACGAGAGTGCTTACGGTTTCCATTGAATAAGAATGCATGAATCAATACCTCGTCAGGTACTGCAGCACCCCTCTTGGGTCACTGATGTTGACGTTAACCAAAGAATGGAAAGTTTTCGACTTATATATCGACTACCCTCCTTCTTATCCTGATCAATAATCAAAATAAAGATTGAGCTTTGCATTGCTTGGTAACAACGTTGTATCAAAATTTGAACTTTTCCAAAACTCATTTAAGGGGCTTGCAGGACAACAAGACGCATTAGTGCAGTTTTTGAAAAAGTTCAGATACTCATTGACTTAATGAAGACTTGTTTGAAATTATACTTTATGAAAAATTCACAACTAAAATCTAACTGTAACGCATCAAAAAGTGAGTTTTGACTTTCTCTCTGCTGTTAGGCTCCATGTAATTTTGAAACTTTAAACACGTATTCCTTGAAACAGGAAAGGCTGCACTTATGCGTCTTGTCCTCTGAGCCTCTCGTTTGATAAAATGTGAATTTTCTATGGAAAACTTGCGAATGTTTTCCTTAGGGGCGGATTCCATTTGCACTTGAATAAATTGTAACTGAAAATTCCAAGGACAAAATTATCATCTAATGTCCAAGAACACATTTTCCCGGAATTTAAATTTTATTTACTTGGCCAGGGGAACAAGAGCACAAAACCAACATGGCATCATGCATTATTATGGACGGCACAGGGTCGAAGTAATTCAGAATTAGAATTCCTTAACTGTACCATGTTTTTTACCTATTTTGAAAAAGCTCATTGACTTTTCAGGCGACTCACAACAAGATTTCCGGTATTCTGTCACTAATTTCTTTCCCTTGACTCTTCAAGGGTTCTAGCCTGGCTCGTTTAATCCATAGAGATGTGCCAAAAATGCGAATCTCAGTATTTCTGCCGTATTTTCTAACAGTTCGAGAAATTATTTAGAATTCTGATGGAGTGTGAAAAAGCATCTTATTCTTGCTATCCTCCGGAATTATTACCCTTCTACTGACAATAAGGAGGAATGAAGACAGGTTTTTTACTCTCCTAGAAAATCGTGTTTTCCGAGATACGCACTTCTGCACTTTCACCATCGATATTCGGTGAAAGGATGGAAATGTGAATTATAATGAAGGCTTACCAGTAGTTCCCAGTCCTGATCATTAATTACACAGAGTATACCAGGAGTCCTATAGAAAGAAAAACACCAACTTAGCATAAAATGATACAAGTTTTTCAGGAAATTGGATGCTTTTACAATGATTTACTTTGAAAAAGTAAAAAAAAGTGTTTGTGCCATTTAATTACGTTCTAAAAACACTTTCCATTGAGAGTAAAAGCTGGGGCAGAATCTGAAACACTAAACTAAAAAATGAACAATAAAGTTCGGATAAACTTCTAAAAAACTTGTAAACATGCAAGGCAGAATTTTGACAGGAAGAGCCTACAAAATGTTTCCTAAACAGTATACGCTGACAATTTTTTATTCTTTTTTTGGAGGGAGGGGGGATCTTTTGAAATTAACACAGTTTTGAGATGTTTTTTCCTCCTGTTACTAGTGATGAAAGGGGGGTCAGCATCTTTAAAAAGCTGAATAGGTACAGTGAAGACGTTCCCGCAGAGATGAACATAATAAACTTACACAGAATCGCCAGTAAAGAACCTTTCCAGACCTCCACCTTTAGCACAGTGCACCTTCATGTAGGCAAGCAAACTTCGGATTGTCCCTGAAGAGAAAAAACCATGAAACCCGTTAAAAAGATTGATAGGAGGGTAAAAATGGTTGAAAATTTAATACTGTTTTTTTAATAAAAAAATAAACTATTTTCAGTCATATTCCATTTCTTTCAGTAGGGTCTCAAAACTCATTCATGGGAATGACTGACCCGTAGGTATGGATTGATCTTGATCTTGATGGCATTTCAACATTTCCAATTAAGTATATTTGATTCTTTTTGGAGAACATTGCTGCAGATTTTGACATGAAACCCCAGACATATTTTTGAGAAGGCCAAGAGAAATCATACGAAATATTTTATTTTTTTTTTCATCTTTTGTACATGACAAAAAGTAAAATAATCAAAAGTATTCAAACAGTAAGATGAGAAAGGAACTTGCAAACCAAGATAACTTCTGTTTCTGATGAGCTTACAATTTTCAGCGCTCTGAGTAGATCCCGAACTGTTGATTAAATGTACAGGCAAGTGAAAAGGGTAAATTTGCCTGAGACGGGGGTCTATTATTTTAGTAGGCTCATTGCTAAATTGCTTAATCAAAGGCACTGTTTCTTTAAATGTTACATGGATTAGGAAAAAAATTGGCCTCGTACTTAAAGCTGGGAGAAAAATCTTACATTTGCATTCAGCAGGTGGTAGAGTGACATTCAGCTTCTTCTGATTATCAAACATCATTTCAGCACCACCCCTGTTGGTCAAAGCAAAAATTAAAATTAAACAAAATTCTTTCAATGCTAACGTTGAAGTTAGGCTTCCCTCTTCGATTTGAAGAGGGCTCTTCAAAAATAAGTTTACACACTAAAGGTACAAAACACAGATTTTTCCACTGCAATTAGTGTACCTATACACTTGGTTCAAAGCTATAGTGAAGATAGAGATCCTATTTGCTTTAAAACAATATGCTTCACGTTAAAACACAGATGGCTCAATACAGGAACTCCAGAGAACCATACCCATCTGGTAGGAGCTTACAGGCTCCCTGCACCTACCCCTAAATTTTTATGAAACTTTCATAGGTTACTTACTTAATATAAACTTCATCACTAACCACAGCTAGAAAATTAGGCGATTCATTCCAAATGCTGTTTTTAAGAATCGAGGCTAATGGGTTTTCTCACATAACTCTCAGCCACAAGAATATGGAGGATTAAAGTACACGTACACAGCATTAAAATTATTCGCTGAGGTTAGGCTTCCCTCTTCATTTTGAAGAGGGCTCCCCAAAAGTAAGTTTACACACTGCAGGCATGAAACAGAGGTTTAACCATCATAATTAGTGTACACACTTGGTTACAAAGCTACAGTGAAGATAGAAGATCCTCCGTAGCATTCATAAAGTCTGTAAACTTATACGACTTGGATGCTAGTAAGTGACTGACTGTATGGTGCAACGCTCGGTTGACCAATTGTGTAACATTAACAAACCAACCCATTGCTCTCTTAAAAGCACATTGAATAAAGCTTCGACGACAGGTATTCTCTTAATATAGAGACTCAAACAGTTAATTCAAAAAGAACAGGATTAGACTTAGACCTGATCACATATATTAGAACTGCTTTCCAAATGCCATGTCAGTCGACTTCGGCAGCGCACCTCTCAAGTTACACAGTCAACATACGTGAGTAGTTAGTATCACAGCAAAATTAATTTTTGGAGGATTTGTTTAGGTATCAGTTGAAGTTAAAGTAAAATAACCACAATGAGGGACAAAACACTCACATGAATTCGATATTTACTTTGAGCTCTTTTCCCGCTCCGCCTGTTGCACTAGAACATTCTGAGACTTCACGTTCACCGCTGGGGATACTGGAGGTACAAGAGGCCATCCTGAATTGATGATAAAGACTTTAAATATGGGCTACTGTTTATTTGAGAGCAAAGAGCAGACCTTGAAATAGGTACACAAACTTTTCAACGACAGGTAAAAAATTTCAGCTTAGTTCCTTTACAGTATACGCTTTAATTGAGAAATGGGAAATCTCTTTGGAGAGTGGCAGGAAAATAATTAATGAAAATTAAAGAGGAGGTAAAGTTGAAGTTACTGAGTGAATGTCAGGAGAAATTTCACACTGTCAACTTAAAAAATTGGATTACTAACTGTGATTGATAACATTGAGTGATAACACGTGTGTATGTTTACATCAGAACCTAACCTCAAATTGGTGCCGCCGATTTTCGGCTTTCAACGGTTTTTCAACTTGACCGATTTTGGCGGCAAAATACGATTTGACGGACTTTTTGTTGCGATTGTCTAAAAATGTGGCTAACGCCACTAAAGAAGTCTATTCTCGAAGGAAATCTCTCATGTGTAAGTGTAGTCTGATGATTATCCATCAAGAGAATCGCACCATTCAGTTTCTATTCTGCTTCGTGACCATAATAAACAAACGAAGATAAAAAAATACAGAACATTTTTAAAACATTTTGAAGAATAGGAAGTTTATGGCCATCAAAACTGTTTCATCTTTGATCCCATGATGATGAACCACCAGTTCATTAGGAAGTTGTTTTTGAGATTCGACGAGATGACGCAGAGTAAGCACAAAATAATGTCGAAATACAATTGTATTTTGTTCCAACAACTGGACTGCATTTTGTAGTTTGGAGCTATGAATCCTCGCTCTTTTGAAAACACTTATGTGCATAGGGAATCTAATGGCACATACGTTCTTTTTAAACCGGGCTAGAATTTATAGTTCCAAATTGCAAAATGTAGTCCAAAGGTAGTTGTTCTTCACTTAACATGTAATTCAGGGCCCACTGAGTGCAAATAGGTTTTCCAGTGATGCTTCGTCACAGAACTATAATTCTGTTCAAAAAAATAAGAGAAGTAGCAAGTAGCTCCCCCAGCACTTCATACAACATTTCGTCTTTCATTATTGTGGAAAAATTGCCTGGGTAGACCTATAATCTTGAATAATGTTAAGTCACAGATAAAACTGAACTCCATCCTCTGTTGCGATAATAGAAACTTGCCAGAGGGCGGCCCTCGTATTCGTTCATAAAAAGGAGGATTGACAAATCCTGTGGTAGGTAATCAAGTTAGAGAGAACTTCCGAACAAGGGGATGCTCTACCCCTCAGACAAATGGATCTTTGGCCTAACACTGTGTTATTTTTGTGATAGCTTGTTTCAGAGCTGCAACTCAAAAATTTCCTTGTTACCTGTGAACCATGGCGTGGGTCATCTGTGGAAAGACGTTTGAAAAACGAAGTTGGAGAGGGCTTTTCGAAAAATAAAAAAAAGTGCCTTTTCTGGCAGCTCCAATATTTGTCAAAGAAGAACTTGAAACATTTTTCGGAACTTCTGACAATTTTTTCCTGGTCTCACAAAAATAATTGAAAGGCTCCAGAAAATACGTACCGATAATGGATATTTTCGTCACACACTCGTGTGCTCGCTTCTACCTGAGTGATGAGTTCATGCATTACTAAAGGACAATACTATTTAGATTACATTTTGCAACATGGGAACTACTATTTCTGGCTCATTTTAAGAACATCGCCTATGCAATTAATTTCTATGGATGCTTTTAGAAATGAGCCAGAAATAACAGTTCTCTATTACGAAATGTAGATCATTTGAGGGACAACCCATAAGTGCAGTTTTGACTATTTCAAGAATTTTGGGTTTTAAGTTTCAAAATTACAAGAAACTTTATAGTAGAAAGTAAGTTTAAACTCGCTTATTGATGCTTTAAGGTTAAAATTTAGTCCTGAATTCTTCACAGAATATAGTTTCAAACTAGTTTCGGTTGAGTTCATGAATATCTCAAGTTTTTTAAAAACTGCACTTAATGCGCCTTGACCTCCAAGCCCCTCATTTCACATTTCAGAATCTACAATGCAGAGGAGAACAAGACTCATCCTCCAGATGTTATCGTAAAATTTACGAGATTAAGACCCTGCCCTTGAAGACAGAGGGCCTTACGGAGCCTTGTTTTACAGCAGCTGAGAAGGTGGTTGTGGATTCCCAGAATGTTACATGCATCTTTCGTATCTGTTAAACCTGTACTTTTTCCCGAACTTTTGGATGTTTTTCAATCTTGTACTTATAATAATAAATATTATGGAACTGATTCAATTTTAAAAAAACGTTTTCACCTGTTCTACTTTATTCCTCACTAAAAAAAAAAAAAAAAAAAAAAAAAACAGGCTAACTCTCGTTTGACTCCATTTGGCTCTTCTTTGAGGCTGATTTGAAAAGCTACATTATTAGATGTACTCAATGGTTCCACCCACAGGGCATGCATTGCTCTTTTGTCAGTTATTTTTTTGCACTTTGCAAGAGTGGCACACTTTAAAGGTGATAGGTGGAATAGCAAGGCCACCAAGTAAGCGAACAGGAAAATAAAAAGAGGTAATGACTTTGATGATGAAAGGATTTCACAGGCGAAGGAATTAGATGACTTTCCTGTGATTTGAAGAAATACGTGTTCCAAGTTGAAAAATTGCTATTGACATTGAAACATTTAATGAAACTATGAGCTCCGCAGGTGTAGGTCCATAAAGCACGCTTCCAGTGAAGTTATACTAAAATGACTAACACTGTTTTTTTTTTTTCTTCATGGTCACCTCTCTCCTTAACCTGCGATACCTTTCAATTGAAAAGATACCGTTCTTTAACTTTCAGTACAGAACCAGAATTTAATTATTAGAAGAAACCTTGAGGAAGGGGCCGGGGAACCCTGAAACGCATTGGCAATTTTAAATTAATTTTGTGAGTTTAAGTTTTTCAGTTTCAACTTTCTTAATTTACTTTAATTGTTGGATTAGGAAATCTATTGTTCAACTTCACAATGAATGCTTCTGTGATAATGTGTGAACTACAGGTTCAAAAATTAATCAGCGTCAAGTCCTGTTTAGGTCCAGTACTACCACTTCTTGAACATGTATTTTCTTTGCAAAAAATAACTTCAAATGCTTTTGTTGGCAGATTTTAGAACTTAGATTTCACAGTTTGAATGATACATATTTTCAACTGTGACAGGACAGAGACAGTTAGAAAAACTACAAAATTTGAACTGTCAATTAACATTTAACAGGTTCTCAAAGTGTGTTGAATGTTAAGAGGATAAATCTGAACCGGAGGTAATATAACTAGACCCTAATAACTTCAAGACGAATATTTCTAATGGCAAAGAGGTCAGTTCTCAACATCCCAGCAGTAAGAAATGCTTCTTTCTTTCAAGGAAGGAACTGAATGGAAACTAATAAAAATAAAAAAGAAATTTTATTGATAAAAACAACTTAGATTTATTCATTTTCCTCACTCCTTAACCTAGCATTTTTGTTGAGAACCTTAACTGATAACTGGTGAGCGCGCTCGACAATTTGTTTCCTTTTCTTGGCGGATACGTTGTGTGCAACTTCAGCGCAGTATTTCCTGTTCTGCATGAGAAGCATTGTCAAGTCCTGCAACAATCATAATACATCATTAGTAATTGAAAGAATAATGACTAAGATAATCTAGACAAAAAAAGAAACAAGTCACACAAAGCTGAAATTATGTGCTAATACTTCTTATTCAGGGGGAAAGCAGTAGTTCATTACATTCTAATCACCTAATCCTACTACACAGAATGCCTCTTTCACTTCAAGCGACAAATATTCTTTTGAGAGAGCAATTATGTTCTTTCCATTTTTTGTCTTTCTTATGTGAAAACTCACTCATGATGACTTGCAATTGTTAGCAACCCCTCAACCGACTATTCGGTTCTTTGCTCCACCCATCTTTTTTTTCTTCAAGGGTATAGAAACTTCCCGACCACACAACCGGTACAGTCATATGCCAGGCACATGGAAAAGAAGAACTCCTGTAAGTGCCGGAGATAACAGAGAGACCTCCAGATAAAATGAGGGAGCCCCACACTAATTGCACCATATTAGCAGTAAAAACTTTGGATTTATAGGTATAACTTTTATCTTCAGGGGAAAGCCATCATCAATTTTGGTTAAAAATGAGGGGAAGTTGACATTTCATTATTTTGAAATTTCATTAATTTGACTTGAAAGTGATTTTCATGAAGAAGACCTGAGTCTCACTACCACAGCGGGGAGAAGATTAATTTCTCTTTTTTTCTCTTTAAATTTTAACACTTGATGATGACAATTGTAAAATTTCAAAACATTCCAGTCATTCATTTGATATTCTGTTTTGTGCAGCCTTTAACAAAATTAACTTGTTCTTTACTTTGGTTTCTGGCTGGTCAAGTTCTAAATTATTCTATTACTTACAGATTTGCTTCTTTCACATGGAGGAGAAAGAAAGGAAAACATTTTCAATTGCTTGATTACTAACCACTACTTCGCTGATTGTTTGATCATTCATCATCTAATACTCTATCATGAATTGTGATATAAGGCTTTTCATTGTCAACTGTAACAATTTCAACTTTAATAAAACTAGATGTATTGGGTAGATTCAGAAAATTGTAATGATTGAAAACTTACCCTGACGTTGTGAATGACAACTTTGCGGAAATGGTTGGGCAACATGTGTTTGGTCCTCTTGTCGCTACCATAACCAATAGATGGCATTCTAAGTTGACCCTTGAACCTCCTACGCACTCTGTTATCAATACCTTTTGGTTTTCTCCAGTTGGGCTGAAACGAGCGCAATCAGATTAGACAATGGAGTGTACGGCAAAAATTAAGTGGAAATTTTAAAAACTTTAATAACACTTAACCGAGTCGAATCAAGACTTCAATTGGACGTATTTCTGTCAATCGGAACTAAGCGCCATGGGAGAAGGAAGGTAGAGGAGGGGGCTCGGATTGGCGGCGGAATCAGGCGTCGGGCTCATTCCGTCCTATACCAGCAATGCCTTTCCATGGCGCTTAGTTCCATTTGACAGAATGAGCTATCCGGTATTCTAAATTCTTCAAAAGGAACTCAATTTGGCGCTTGGTTCCGTTTGACAGAAATACGTCCAATTAAAATTCTTCGACCCTTACATCTGGGTTCTAGGCTGATTGAAGCTAGAGCGAGGATAAAAAGTGATAGTTATGGAAGGCTAAAATATTAAATGAGCGCATTGGACAAGACTTACTGAAACTCTTCTTTTACTTTGCCGTTGCATAGGAAATTTTTGAAAAATGTCCAGCTTTTCGCTACACAGATCATACTTCAGCAAGGATATAATTCCAAACAAACGAATAATCCTAGCCTCAATTAACAACAAAAAACTCAAAATGGATGATGATGTGTGCTGTCCTTTCTTAATCCTGACAAACAACAAAGCGCACACCTCTTATCCACCATCATGATCAGTTTTCTGACATGTGCGCATTTAGTGCTAAATGATCCTTGCAAATTTTTTTGAGAGTTAAAACGCGATGCATCTTTGCAATGGACAGTGAAAAAATCTAGGGCCAGAATAGCTGTATGATGCAGAAAATTAATTGAGCACAACTTCTGAAATTTCGATCATGATGTTGGTTAAAACAGGGCCAAAAGTAAGGACACATCAAAATAATAAAAAAAAACTGCCCGCACAGGGAACTTAGGAGAAGATATAAGACAAGAGAAATTATCTAGAAATTGTAGTTATTTCAATTTACTACAGTGCAAAATGTGCATTAACAAAGAAGGTGCTGTCTAAAAATTCTTCCTGTGTGCTCATATTATTCTTAAACCTTTCGGTTGAAAATCTAGAGGAACATACCTTCAGTTTGGCATATCGGTCACTTTGATGCCTGATAAATTTCCTCATCTTCTTCTTGATGATTTTTGGGTAGCCTTCTGGCCTGATGGGCAGCTTCTTGGCCTTGCCCTTAGCCTTTCCTGTTGTTTTAGCCTGAAAGAAAAAGTATAAGTTAGCCCAGAAGGTTAAGCCAAAAATGCAGTGGTAAAAGTGCTCCCTGCAGAAATGAATTCTGGAGAGGAACTACAGTAAGATTACAGCTAGTAATTTTTGTAACTTTTAACAGAGGATTTGCTTGTTGACGTGCGTGGACATCCCAAATTCAAGCTGGTTTTATGGGACACTGGGTTTCAAAAGGAGAAAAGTGCCTGCATAAGGTCACTGATAAGGGGTGAGAAAAGCGTTCTTCTGTCTTGAACAAAATTTGGTAATAGCTCCCTTACTTTTCGAAATGAATGAATTTAATAATAGCTGCGATTCATACTTTAAAAACGACAGCCACACTGAAGAGGGATGAAAACTGAGATGAGTCCAATTCAAAATTTCAGTGAATATGAAACGATTTCAAGCTTGACTAGAATTAAAAATTAGTTTCGCTTGTTTCTCTGATTTGAAACAAGAATGCGCTGCATGTGGCATTCATCTCCGGTGCTATGACAATGCAGCGGCGAGTACATGGTACTAGACCATAGCAAAGTGAGTAGCAACAATGGAGAAAACGTTCAGACAGAAATATAATTCATGTTTAAAACAAATTCAGGGTGGTAAGCGGTGAATGATTTGGGTAGCAATATCTTTAATACAAAACAGCCTCGCAACGACTTAGGTTAGAAAAACATTGACCAAGGTAACATCCCCTCAAATCAGGATGGTACGCTAGCCAGAAGGATTGTAATAATTAGTTTTAGATACATTAGCAGCGTCAACGCCTGGCTAGAAATTTCAGGATCAAAATACAATGAGCATGAGCCTTAATTTAAAAATATGTGCGAGATTAGTGCCATGTCAGTGGAGTTGAGAAGCGTCCCGCACATGAGAGAGAGGAACTTTCGTCAAGTGAATTTTGACATCGTAGATAATTAAAAAGTTAATAATGCAGGTTCAGGATCTGATTAAAATAGGAATTTCGAACTTTAGTGAAAGGATTAAGTAAAAATTAATGGATAAACTCGGCTTACCATGTTTGAAGTGAGATATTACGGCCACACAAACCACAACATTCGATTGAGGGCCTACGTAGTTACAAAAAGAATGCAACGTAACAAATACTACATTACTACATTAGGAGTGAATTGGATATTCACTATTTTTTTGCATTTAAATTTCTCGTTCGATATCAGAAATTCTTTCACCTCTTTTCTGATTATTAAATTATATTTTAAAAAATGTATGTCATTTTTAAACGATTTTCTTTTTAATATTGTAACTACAATAGTTCCCTCCTAATTTTCATGTTGGTAACCTTGTTTGATATAAACACGTTGTTTTTTAAGGTTAGAATTCATCATTTTCATTTTTTCCCCATGTCAAGATTTGATTGAGATTTGAAGATTAGCTTGTTTGTTAAAATCAAGAAGTTTACAGACAGTTTAGTTGCAAAGTTTGCTCTCAATATTATGTGCTGATTATTGGTTTTCTCTCTATCTTCTGTTCGCGGTAGAATCTCCTCCTATACCTCACAATGACCGGTGTCAAAGCCATCAAGAGACGTCGAGATGTCCATAAGAAGGTCTCAGAAAAGAAGAAGGTACATACTCAAATTACAAATTCCTTCACAATATTTTATTTAGCCAATCTCATCCTAGAACTCCTCTGCATGGATTCTCAGCACCAGTCTTTTACTCCTTGCTTGATGAGTAGAGGTCGCTAGAATTATTAATGATCGCTAAATTATCATGCAGGGGTGGATGCAGTCGGTCAGGCTCAAAGCCAAGTAAGTTGGCCCATTTTTTTAATGAGACAGAAGATCTGCTGAAGATCTTAAATCTTACATGATGTCTGCACCTGAACACAAGTTTGCCTGTGGCACTTTGAAAGTTGGCCAACTCATATGGTATGACTCCTACCGCCCCATATCTAGAGCTTGCGCATCGTATGTTGAGACAAACGTCAATCTCCGATTAGCCCTGACTTTGCACCACTCTACAGGTTGATACATGTAGTCAGGTGGGACCACTGGTGAATGGTGATATAAACAACACTTTGACATTTATCTCAACATTTGATGCGCGAGCTCTAGATGTAACTGTGTAGACTCAGAAAACATCTGTCCTTTACAGGAGCAGGTGACGTTGGTTTCTACCTACATTTTGATCAAAAGGCGGCCTTAAGTTTCATCAAATGAATTTATAGGACCTAATTTTTGTGGTTTTTGTCAATGGGCCCTGGAAGTTCCATATAAATTTTTTGAATAGTTGTCTCTCAAGTACGCAGCAAATTATGCATTGCCTCCTCATTCGCCACGATGGTGGAGTGGTCTGGAGCACTTCATGTCAGCTGCAAGTTTAGGGGTTAATGCTCAAAAATTCCATGTCCATTTCATTATGCAGCGTTCCTCCATTGGTTTATCTACATAAAGTTTTTTTTTCCTTTTTCTATCATCGCCAATGCTGCCACCTTTTTGTTCGGATTTTCATATTTTAAGTGGTGATTATGTATTATTTTGATTATCAATGATTTAATATTCATACTTTAAAGAAGAAGATGAAGAAGAAATCTTTGCAGGTGGCATTTATTTCCTTTCTTTTTAATCACACTCCCATCCTCAAAAATCTACCTGCTACTCAGGAGTGTACCTATGAATTTTCAAGTATTTTCTCACCATTTCTCTGTTTATTTTTTTTATCCCCAGGCAAGGTCAGAGGCACGAAAAATTCGAAAAGAGACAGGTGACCCTGGTCAGACACCCAAGACAATTGAAAACCAGCGCAAGAAAAGTGAAACTATTTTAGAGCCAGAAACAGCAGAGCAAGATCGCATCGAGGAAGTAGAAAGGGACATTGCAACAGATGAATTTAGTTCTTACTTCAACAAAGAATATGAACCTAAAATTTTGTTGACATCTTGTACGAAAGATATAAAGAAGGTAAGGAGCCCATAAGTTTCAAGAGTAGATAGTTGAAATCTGTTTCACGAATGCTTTAAGGTCAGCACAGGAAATGCCCCCATTGTGTCGTTTCAGTCACCCTAAACTCACAATGCTGAATTTTTAATTTTTTACATGACGTTGTCTCTCTTAATGTATAACCTAACATAATAATCCCCTCTTAATCCATCTAATTTAGTATCCAGAGTATGCAGTATTTTATTGATTTTTAGTGTACTTAAGTAGCGTGATTCATAAAGGGCTGCTTGCCTGAAAATTTTGAGGCTTTGCACTCAAACTCTTTATTCTAAATCTTCTCGGAAATTGTTAATAGTGGCCAGAAAGTTACGCTTTTCATTCAAGATCCTCTTGGAAATTGTTAGTCATGACCAAAAATTTTCAAAAGTATGAACAAAATCTGATGTTTAAAATATGTCATAATTAATTTAATGAAGATGTTAATTTGACACTATTACTTCTATGAGTACCTAATAATATTTCCAAATTAAAAATTATTCAATTTATTTGCAACCGTTTAACCATGAGATTCAACTCTGAAAAATACTTATTACCTCAAGAATTTGATCAATATTAATCAGTTGTTTCCTCACGATCATTTTTTTAATCTGTTATTGTTCTATGCTTTTTTCAGAAAACACGCAAATTCATGATAGAGCTCTCTCGAGTGATACCGAACACAACCATCTATAAGAGGAGAGATGACAAACTGAAGAAAATCATCCCCCATGCCATAGATGACGGTTACTCAGATATTGTTGTTATCAATGAGAACAGTCAAAAACCGAGTATCCTTCTCACACAGACCCTCTAATGACCCAGATGCGTGGTCTCAGGGGTAGTCAAGTCCTAAATTTTTCTACCCTTTGTTAGGTTCTTGAGCCCAATCTTGTATTTTACCACGAAAGTGGTAAAATATTGATGCAAGCTTTCTCCTAAAAATTCCCAGTTTTTTTTTCTGTTCTTTCAGAACATCTTTCTAAAGCTCACGTATTCATAAAGATGAATATTATCATAAAGATGAAACAAAGAACCCTTTATCACTGAAAAGAGTAATCATGATCTGTGAGCACTTTTTTGACGGCTAGGCTGATCACAATGAAGGCCAATAAATTTTAGATTAACCATAAAATTTAGGTTATCAAGCATCTGCTCCAAGGCTGAGCGTTTACTAAATGGCAAGATATAATGTTGGTAAACTACGAAACTCTTGGAAGCGGAAATGAATAAAGATGGTCATTGCATTCTAAAACAACAATATTTTTGGTGTTACCCAAGGTATTGGGTTAAAAATATCTGCGCAGTAAAAAGGACGAAAATTTGCCCATGGAAGTGTTGGTTTGTTTTAGGATTCCCTATACATATTAAGAATCTAACAGTTAATGATTAAATTTATTTCAATAACTATTTAGGTATTCAATCCCAACGATATGACCAATCATAATAGTAGCGTATGTCTAGAGCAGATCACTTTTTAAATTGCCGGAAGAAATTTCTGATTGGGAATGTAAAATGTTTTATTAATGTCCAAAGATTTTTCAGTAAAACTTTGAAATTTATTTTTCTCTCTCTCCTTTTTATTACTTAGTATCTATGCAAGCATGCGCATAATATTTGATATGCTGTCGGAACTGTATGTGTCAAACTAAGTATGGTATATCAAGGAGTCCTTGATGTGTTGAAGGCTCATAAAGCTTTTGTTCTTGTTTAAACAATTTTGAACTTAATAACTTTTCGTCTTTAGCAAATTTGTGAACTCATTCACTTTCCATCTTTTGACCACTTTTGGGCTCACAAATTTTTTGGGAAACAGACAAGCCGATACTTCTATTTTCACAGAGATTTAAGTGGCATGCTCATTATTATATTATTTTGTCCGTTTCTGTTGCCTTCCTTAACTCAATTTTTATTTAGATGGTCTCCTTTTAATTCATTTACCTGATGGACCGACTGCTAATTTCCGACTGAGCAATGTTCGAACGACAAAAGAAATGAGGGTAAGAAACTTCATTCAAAATCTTTCGTATCATAATCATTAGCTTATTATGTTTCATGGTGACTGAACTTATTGTGTATCTACCTTTTGGTTTCCTTCATTCAGTAAATTTTTGAAGACGGGGTATTAGATTTTGAAATTCAACCAAGTTTTTGTGATATTGTATCAAATTGGACATGTGTTTCAGCGTTGTGCCGTATTCACATGAAAGACAAAAAAAATATTTTAAAAAATACTAATTAAAGTCTGTAGATCATGGACATGGTGTGGGTGTCTGCCTGTCCAGCTCTTCTTCGTTTGATATACATACATCTATTTCTTTGGATTCTTGATAATTTTACCAGATTTGAAGGCTTTCGTCTCAGTTAATTTTAACAATAATTTACCAAATTTTTTGTGGTGTGTACTGCTCTATTTAGACTGTTATTCTATGAAAAAACTGTAAATCCAATCCATAGATTTTTTTTTCTCCCGGCAGCAATTTGAACGCACTTTCTGTTTTTGTTCCACTAATTTCTATTACACCCTCCTACAGAAAGATCACAAGCTAATAACAGAACATCGCCCAGAAGTCATACTGAACAATTTCACCACACGCCTTGGGCATAGTGTTGCTCGCATGTTGGCATCCATATTCCATTATGACCCAGAATTCAAAGGTAGAAGAGTAGTTACGTTCCACAATCAGCGAGATTTCATCTTCTTCAGACATCACATGTAAGTCATCTGAAAAATTTATCCTCCAACTTTTTTCAATGATTGTGCTGAATGCTGCTGCTAGAAAAAATTACTTTTAAGTAGGGTTTTTTTTGTTCCTTTTTTTCTTTTTTTTTTCTTTTTCTCTATAGAAGTATTGAGGCTGCAAGTGAGAAAAATCGTAATTATACGAAAATCATTTTCTTTTAACTGAGGGGGTTTGGGTAGTGTCGCTCATTCACCCTGACTTGTTATATACTAAGTCAGTATTCATGCAAAGTATGCTGAGGGAATTTATTAATGGTGAAACTCAAACAAAAATCTCATTCATTTGTGGTGTTTGAAAATTTTTCCTCCTATCTTATACTAGCAAAGAAAAACAAACCAATTATATCATGTAGTTACAATTTTCACTTATTTTACGTCTCATAGAGAGAAAAAAAATAAAAAAAGTTTTCAAAAACATTTCTTGAATATTTTTCCATGAAAAAAGTAGAATATGACAAAAAGTATATGCAATGTCACAAACCAGGATATGTATTTGTGCAGTCTCTCTGTGGACATGTTAATACTTAGCACTCCAACTTAGAGGATGTTAACAATGCCTAAGGATCCAGTTTTTACAGCAAGTATTTTTTGTTACTTTCAATGGATTCTAATTTCAAAAGCAATAGAAATACTAAAGTATTGTCCATTTTTTAGCCTTTTAAAAGCATTATTCTTGATCGAAAGAGTCTGTAATATATTAGCTCACTCTGGATTGATTTCAATCAGTACTTCAATTTTTCCTAGTAATGATACCCTGTCCATTTTTTTTTTTTTTTTTCAGATATTGGTTTAAATCAGGTGAGCGGTGCGCTCTAAGGGAACTTGGACCTAGATTCACCCTGAAACTTCAGTCTCTACAAATGGGCACCTTTGATACCAAATTTGGAGATTACGAATGGACCATGGTCGAAAAGAGGAAAGAAATTGAAAAGAACCGCAGACAGTTTGTTCTGTAAAAAAAAACTTTTACTTGCAAAGCCTGTCTGTGCTGGCTGAATTATACTCTGTCTCTCAATCTTCCGACTTGAACTAGTTTGTACCCAATGATACTTTGTACATTTTTTTGTAAATTATATGAATTTTTAAACTTTTTCTGTGTCTCATTCGTTGTCATAGATGCATTGCATCTTTTCCATCATTTTTGTTTTATAAGTCTGGTGAGATTAAGCAGTTTATCCCTCTTGAAATAATGTTAATTTTTGATTATTTTTCTAATTAATGAATTTGTTACTTGCATATGAAGGAAAAAGTACGTACCTTCATAAAAAAATCACCTCTGACTAAAATTCAGTCTCTTATAACCTGGATGCAAACACATCCAGTTCTAAAATTAAACACTCATTAAAAACAGCATCATTGAAAATTCATTGGAGTTTCAGAGACATTTCCCTTTTCAGTCGCTGAATCCATCACATTACTCAGTAACCTTTACTACCAAGAATGCCATGTCTCAAGCTTATCGTCACTTTTTACTAACTTAGTAAAAATAGTCCAATAGAAAAATCAGTAAAATAGACGACTTGATGGCCTCAGACACATTGACCACAGGAAGAGATCAGTACACAAAAGAAGCGTCTCATGGCAATCTAATGAAGGAGGATAAATGTTTGAATTGGTGTTGCGTTTTGAAGTCATTTTAGGAAAATGTAAAGAAGGATTTAAAGTTCAATCCTCACCTCTAGTCAGTCTGTGACATCGAGTTACAGTTCCATTATTCGGTCTCAATGAGTTAATTTACTTACTCAGTTCCCACTTATTTCATCACAGAGAGCATATTTTCAACATATTTTTTCCATGTGAGATGTACTGCCATAGTGCCACCAACAGATATTATTTGATGATGGCAGAAGAGATTGTTAAAAAGAATCCGGATCCTGTTGCTAACAATAATAGTTGCATTTCGCCAAAAGGCACCGAGAGCATTCCAATGATGGTAGGATCGAGCAACTTACCTTCTTCGCAATAAAATTACTGAAATCGTGCAAAAAAAGTTAAATTTACTGAGGTAATATTTTCGTCTTGAATTTCTACTTACTGAGAGTAAAGACAAGACTTGTTTAGTCGATCAGTTGAGATTCGCAAGGTAAAGAAATGTTCATAATCTTAAATTGAAAAGCTCTTGGTTTGTTTCCTTTTTGCAGAATCAATTGCAGATCACATCATTCCTCCTGCAAAACTTTCCCGCCCAAAACTTTGGTTTCCGGTCTGGAATGGGCTGCTGAATCTGGAGCTGGAGCATCGGTGTTTCCGGTTCAGCACCAGAATAGTCACACATCCGGTTCAGTACCAGAAGATTCATTTCGCCAAACCTAACCTCTCATTTTTCATTATTGTTATCAAACATTGACGAAGTCTAGTGTGACCCATGTGTGACTACATTTATGTACTTACAACTTTAATTTGAAATATTTTCAACGAAACCAACTGACGTTTTCCTGCTGTTCTTTCCCAATACATGACAGTAATGTCCAAATGTGTTTTCTATGTTAATCAGTCAGTCAGTCAAATTTTTGGCCCTCAGTCAAGATAGCTTGCAACTATTGTGAAACACCTTTTTACTCACTTCTCTAGAATTTTGAAGCAAGCCTAGTCATGTCACTCACTGCTTTATTTACAAGGGTAAGCAGTTTCTTTTTAAGTATGTTTTATGTAGTCTCCTATCAGGGAATCTATAAAACCTCTCTTTGGTCCTACCCCAAGGGCTGTCATATTGGTTCTCGGTAAACCTCTGAAACACTTCCAAATAACGATGATATGGCTCTTGGATGCATCTGAGCAAGGTGAAGCATTGAACGCAAGAATGATTTCTCTCTCAACTCTTAAGGAATAATACCTGTTCTGAAATCTAAAAGGTAGAATCCGAATCCATTATTCTAATGTCATTCAGATCGTTGGTAGTTAGAATGACATTTATTCTAGACCTACCTGCACGGTTATTTTTGTAAATCTAGTTTCTGTAAAGTTGACAAGAGATTTAATGATTGTTTTTCTTTTATCTTTATGAAGAATTGCTGCTGTTCTTCGGCGATGCTGACCCTGATGTGGAGGCAGTCATCACTTGTGCAACAGACAGCAGATCTTATTCTCTCAAGACCTTTAGCCACACCTATGAGGGGTTACTCTGCCTGCTCAAATCTGTCGCTTCTACGAAAGAAAGTAAGTAACCTATCAAGAGTGCACATTAAACCAGCCATCTTTTGAACACATCCGAATGGGTTGTACCTACATTTATGCCGAGGAGAGTACGTCATAAATCCATTTAAAAACAGCTCAGATTGGTTTGACTTATTCCTAAATTCCATTGGTTAAGCCATTAAATGGAGTACTAAATTATAAATTAACTGAGTTCCTTTTTTCCTGAAGGTATCATATGATTTTCAAACTCTAATGTTGATCACATCTAGCTAAAAGAAATCAGCGCAATCACTTACAGTGTCGTAAAAATGTTGCTTCTTCATAGTTATCTTAAAAATCTTCCAGATAGCAAATAGTTTCGGCTTCCCACCAAAAAATTGTTAATTTTGAAGGAAACAATTGTGTAAATTGGAATGGAGTACATACACTATGTATTTTTAAAAGAAACAGAATACTTGCACAAATTAAAAACACTCAAATTGCGCTGGTTTCTTTTTTCTAAATGCAGAAATCTGTGGATGCGGATCCCTATTCTGATGTTTTAGTCACCTTGTATCCTCTGGCTAGTTGCCATGCCTCCCTGATATTTAGGTCAACTTTCCAGCAATTGCACTGAAGAATGAGCACAACCAGAAGATTATTTTCATCTTGATGTTAAATCGTGACTTTTAAAGCTTTAGCATTGAGCCCCTCTTTTTCTGAATGGACAAATATCGAAATCAATCACAACTGAGTCATCTTCCTTGTTATTTTTTTTTATTTATGAAAAATGTATGCCAGTTTTTAAAGTGAGGAATATTTTATCTAATTACTTTTCCGTACATTCTACAAAATTTTCTTTTCTAGGTTATCGGTAGGACAAACTCCACAGCTATGCTCAGTTCCAGACTTCTGGCAACAAACACTCCCACCAGCCATGAATCTCAGTCGAGTGCCTATCAGCCAAAAAGAGACCAGGAAGTAGTTCAGCCTGCTCGAGAAGAAGATTCTGCATTTAAGAAAAAAGTGAAGGATATTGTCCTTAACAAATTGAGCTTCATAACAAAGACTCATGTAAGATGAGCAATCATTTTTCTTACTTGCCTTTTCTTCTGTTTAATTTAAGGAACTGTACATAAAATGCGCAAGTTCAATTGAAGATCATGGGCCTGAGCCATCATTACGGCAGCTTTAAAAAAGATTCCCCTAACGGGGGGGGGGATGTCTAAAACTGTAAGGTAATGCTGAAATCAACGCCTAGCACCGATTATTAAAAAATGTACAATGTAAATCATTATTAGGTAGCAATTTTCATTCAAAATTCATCACAAAACGCCAATCTAAGTTAGGAGGTCAAACAGAAAGTTGAGTAATTTTTGTAGGGAAGTGCAGAGCTGTAAAATAGGTGCATTAGATTCTATAAGGGAATAAAAAAAAATATGCTTTTCAGCATTATTTATGTTTTGCAAAGCCCCAAATCTCATTTTGCCCTAGAGAATTTCTTTAAGTGACACTATATATGGGACTAGATACCTTAAAACTAAGTCACTAGTTTCAATAGGTACGTGAGGGTATATTAGCAAATGGCATGGAATAAATCCATTAATGTAAAACCTCAATTCCACCATGGAGTTAAAGCTGTTTGAATCATTCCGTTGAAAAAGATTTGTATGGAGTGAAGAGTGCTCTTTGTCCAAAGAGATTTTTCTTTATTTTTTCGAATCATAACAACGGATGAAAAACGAAATCAAAGGTTGCGTATTTTGAGCTCTGAGCATTGTCAAGCAAACTAAGATGAGCTTAGTCCACAAACATTCCTCCTGCTACAAGTACACTTTCCACCGTTAAACCCACAAGTGTGTCTACGGCAGGAAAAATATTTTTGGACACCAACTTGGCTTTCTTGAAAATATGTGTTTAAATTCTCGGAATGTGCAACCTTCAACTTGTTGCTTGTCGGTTAATATCGTTCAAAAAAATCTGTGCAAATTCCCATGAAGTAAGTGCAGTCTCTACTTTCCAAAATTGCTTCCATTATGCATTCCATACTGAAAGACTTTCTTGCTGCTATTAATCGCCCTGGTAAACTTAAAAAATTAACCTATTCTGTCCTTAGCAAGAATTCTCTCTTTTCATCCTTTGAAAATCATACTTCAAAGGCAATGTTATTTCTCCGAAAAGCCACCACTACCAAGTCTCTGAGCAGGAAGATTTTTTAAGGTAGGGAAGCAACTGACATCTGCTATTGTCCAGAGTCTTTTGACAACTTATTTTTCCACAGTGCAATGGTTGTACTCACTCCTTCTATTTTTACAGGTAATTTCTTATGTAGCGTGATGCTAATTTCCTGAAATTGTCAGTGCAATTGTTACAACTGCTCTTCTGTAAAAAATTAAACTATCCAATGAAATTTTTCATCAGCTGATGTCATTTGGTTCTCTTCCAATTGATACAGCCCACTCCACCCCATGTATTTCTTTTCTTTTCTATTTTCACAGCATAAAAACTACAGAGAAAACTACACTTTTTTATTTTTTTTGTTATTGCAGCTCAAACAAGCCCGAGCCGCAATTATCTATCAACAACTCTCAGAAAATATACAGTATAAAGATTTTTTTGATGGTGAGTGATCTGCATACTTATGATTGGTTAACTAAGAGTGTAAGAAAGGTTGAAATCAGGTGTTGATAATCACTTCCTCTTGAAGTAATCAACAGCCAAATTTTTTCACAATTTCATTAGTGACATTTTTATAGGGTATGAGGTATTCGTGATTTCAAAATAAAGATCTTGTAACAGTTTGTTGCTCAATATAAAAAAAAAAAAATGGACTCCCAAAACTTTTAACTAATTTTTCTGAAAACCCAAAAAATATGATTTACCCCTCTCATCAGTTTGAGGCATCAATTTTAAGCAATTATTGTACTTTTGCAAGGAGGTGGGTTTTTAAACTATTTTTGGCATCACTTTTCGATACTTCTGTCTTAGACGATAAGATAGCCCTTTAAAATAGCTGGAAAGTAATTTTGAATTATTCTTTGTTGCAGCCTTTAATATGCCGGATACATTTCAGTCGTGGTTTGTAGTAATTGAACTCCACTTGTGGATACTGAGTGCAAGATTGATGGCGGAAGGTAAGGAAGGGAAAGCTCTAAGAGACTCAGTTTTTGCAGCAATGTGGGAGGATGTTCGCGCTCGTGCCAAAACTATCCATGTAAGTCTGAAGAGCATTTTCATGGAGAGTTTGCTCAAAGATCTCTATCAAAAGTACGAAAAACTTGGTAGATTTTCAAAATAGGCCCATGGGTACAAGAAGAAATGCAGGAGTTGCCCATTAGTAGCCTGCTACCTATCCATTTACGTCGGGTTCCACAGGGTTGACTGTGTTGTAAAAAGAAGTACTATTTATTTGGATGTAGAAGTTATTTCGAAAAACTTATTCAACAAGCTAAAAGCTACAACTGCGAAAGTTCAAATCTCAACATTTCTTGTAGAAATGACTTTTGAGACCACCTGCTGTCTAAAACCAACTAAGCCCTCTTTTTTATTATTGTAGGTTTGTAAAATTGCCCACCTTGTTTTCAAGCTTGGACACAGCTTCCTATACCACGCGGTTTAAGGTGTTCTTATCTCATGGCTCATCCAAAAATACACAGGTTTTTGTTGTAACGGTATTAACAGGAATGGGCTTAACTGGGTCACTAGACCATGAACGAATTTTGACTTGCAAATACAGTTCCAAAAGTCAATGACTCGTGAATTTCGACGCGCTCATTAAAAATGCAAAAAAATAACTCAGAAGCCAAGAAATATGCAGATCAAAAACCGCAACTTTTCTGCAAATTTAGAATGCCCCAGTCTCACCTCAAACCGAATGATGTCATCCGGCATCAATCAAAAGCAAGCATGGGTTTCTACGACTCCCGTCTTTCTACTCCTTGTGCATGAAAACAATAGGGAAGTCGAGACAAAATCTTCAGAATCAAAGAATCAAATCTCATTCATGTCATCTGTAGCTAACAAGCAACAATCCCACATTAAAATGCGTTTCATTTTAACAAACATCAGTGGAAAACGAGAGGAGACATCGATTTGACTATCGACGTACATCATTCCATCATTTTCCCGTCATTCTAGCAGAGGCCACCAGAGGAAAGTCCATTTATCTATTATCTTGGCAGTAGCAGGAAGTAATTGTTTGTCTCTTCTTTTTTTTCTATCATACAGCCAAACACTAAACAACTGAACACAAGTATACAGGAGCTCTCTGGTCAGATGAATGCAGCTTTCCTAGGGTATGACGAGGCTTTACTGGATGATAAAATTCTAGCATCTGCTTTATGGCGGAGGTTTTTCAACAAGATTTGTGAGGATCCTCGCCACCTTGAATCTATGGTGTCTTTCACTCGACATCAGGTGACTTTCTTACCTCAAAATTGTTAATTTTTTTTTTATTACTATGAACGAAAGTAGCTATTTTTAGTGCATTTTTCAGTTCAGAGATAAAGATCTTCAAATTACGAATAAACATATCCATTTAGCTATTTTAGTGATAATGTAAAATTTTGCAGTTTATCTGTGCCTCCAGTTTAGTATACCTTCGCTACATGTAAAGTATGATATCATTAATACAAGGCTATTTGCTATTTTTTTCTTTGAATTTGCCTGTAACAGGAACTAGCAGACCATCAGATAGGATTTGAAATTAAAAACCACAATCTGTGGTCTTGGAATGTTTCATGTAGAATACAATGGATA
Source organism: Bemisia tabaci (assembly GCF_918797505.1). Classification (NCBI taxonomy): domain Eukaryota; kingdom Metazoa; phylum Arthropoda; class Insecta; order Hemiptera; family Aleyrodidae; genus Bemisia; species Bemisia tabaci. The sequence continues at coordinate 55,793,406 of NC_092795.1, forward strand.
TATTAAAACTTTCCAAATTCAACTCATAAGTTAGACAACGATTTTTGTCTTCATTAATTCGCTTTTCCCGCTTACAGAAGAACTGTAGTCTACTCGTGTGAAATCAAACATTAAAGCAAAGGGTCTGTTGCGCTGGTCACGGAATTGTGTTTTGATGCTTGATTCTTCTAGAATAGCTAAAAAGAGTAAGATCCGTCCAAACAGCAACTTTCCTTGTTCAATATTAACCGAGATATCGCGCTTTGAAAAATTTGATTTATGACGTCATTCAACGCAGGGGAATGATGGTTTGGTTTCTTCCGCCCTGCTTTGATCCGAGTTTCACGTCGAGGGATCAGTGCAAATGTGTGTCTCTTTGACTGATGAAAGCAAGGTGGAAAAAACCAAGGGTGTTGCTACCGCAGTGGATGTTGTCATAATCCGACTTTTTCAAAGTGCGATACCTTGGTTAATATTGGACGTAAAAAGTTGCTGTTTGGACAGGTTTCATTATTCCTAGCTAACCTACAAGAATCGAGCATCAAAACACGATTCCGTGACCAGTGCAACTGACCCATTTCGATTTTATGATGGAAGAATTTTCGTGTAGGTATGCCAAATTTTTTTTGAAAAACTCAAATATACCTTGTATCAGAAGAAGAAAGACACGTGTATGAAATCAAAGCTCTCGTTATTTGCCGAACAAAAAAGTTCGTTTCAATGGTTGATTTGACCTATGTTGATTATGGTTTTTTTGCGATCAGAAATTTTTAATTTACCATTTGTTATGTGAACTGCAAACATTTATTTTGAAAGTTTTTAACATGTTCTGCATGGAGCAATTAACTTGGTTCATGTCAGACAATGGTTAATTACCATGCAAAAGTCAAGTTATTTGCTGTCCAAAAGTGAAGAGAACTGCAGGTAAAAAACTATCTATTAGGGTATCAGAGAAAAAGATTCCTTGCAATCCTTTGCAGAGTCAGAAATGTAAGTTAAAGAAAAGGTATGGGGAAAGCTAGGATCTCTGAAAACCCCCCAAAAACGTAATTTTGGGGGAAGTAAGGGAAAAGTTAGGAGAAGGTATTGACATATATAGCAAGGATTTTAAATGATCAGATATCAGTGGAGATTCTCTTGATTAAGTTTAGTCATCTATAATCAGTTGTTCTGTTTCAGTTGCAGCTTTTTGATTCTCTTACACGCGAGGAAATCATCGAACAACAAAAAATGATCTTATTACGGTTGTCCCATTAGATGACAAGGATGAAAGAAGAAAAGAAGCATGACTGGAGCATTGAATACACAAAATTGTTAACTCCTTTTTGGAGGAAAACGTAAGTATTAAGTTTAAATTATTATTCTGGTAATCACAGTTGGACAGCTTAACACCAAAATGAGCTCAGTTTCTTACAAAATGGATAGTTTGCTCATAGAGCTCTGGAAGAGTTGACCACCAGACAAGGTACAAATTTAAGTATTTTGATATGTTTCCTCTTCAAAATTCCACACAGAACTTGAGTAGCGCAGCAAAAATGTCTGGTATTGACTCCTGAATAAGATATGAATGGATCTTTTAGAACCGATAATGAAAGATTTGCATCACCCGCTTTTAAGAGGAATCCAAGTCTACATGAATCAAATTGCATACAACAGTGTTTCTTGTAAGCTTATTATTCGAACTGTGTTGCTTTCCAATGTTGTAAACAACTTGCAACAGCTGAGCCAAAGCGCCGATTTTGAGGTTGTCATATTGCCATACGGAAAGACTGTCACAATTTAACGATCAGTGTGCGATTTAACTTTTTGAGATTAGAACTTTTTGAGAGTTATGCTGGTTTTTTTTAATGAGCGGAAAGTTTGAATTTATGCGGCAAAAAAGGGTAATTAATACCTATCTCGGTTAGGAGGTACTTCCAGTAATTTGTATTGCTCACTTTACTGAGAAAAATAATATAATCTTGCTTTGATTCGCACCTTGTCCAGTGGTCCTTTAAAAAAATTTTGAAGATTTAATACTGAAGCTGTTGAGCGTCAACCTTTTGCAAAAAGTGTCTGTCAAGCAATAAAACACCTGAGGCTGTACCCCTTATCTGAACATAGAAATTTGACCTCCGTCCTCAGAAATGAGGACAATATCGATTGTTTTTTTCTGTCTTATGAAGTTTGACAAAGAAGAATACCAGAAATTTAATCGTAGTCTCAGACAATTTTGGACTCAAATAAAACGTGGCAGACTAGATCATATACTTAAAGCTTTTCAACAAGTTTAATGTAATTCCTTGATTGATACCAAAATCTGTTAGAAATATTGTTTTTACCTTTTCTTTTTTCTCTGATTATTCTACAACAGTGAAAGATTAGAAACAAGGGGCATGAGAAAAAAAGGCAAAAAACCAACAAAAACAAAGGCAGGGCGTTCTCATATTCGACAACTTCCACATTTATTGACACCTACTTTTCCAATGGCTAACAAACAGACTTTTTATTTTTTGGAAAAATGTTCTTCTTTCTTTTACAAAGCTATCCAGGCGTCACATCTTGAAACGCAAGCTACCTGCTCTCCCCTAAACACACAGCTTTTTCAGTATTATTTTCATGATTTTCTTCCTTGAAATGTTGAGCAAACGGCTCAGTTTTTGTGCTTGTCAGTCAAAGCTCATAAATATTTGCACTTATGGCCTGACCAGGAAACTTAAAGCAATAGCTTAATGAGCTTGTCCACCTTTGCTTGATTTTTTAGTTAACTTTCTGTGTTATGTACATTAGTTACTGTAAATGTTGTACCTCTGTAATGATTGTGCATAAAATTGTTGAATTATCAGTTCCTCAGTCTTTTGTCTTTTTCCTGCTGCTATCCGATGAAAACTAATAAAAATTAGGTATTAAAAAGATGAGCTTCTTGCAAGTGATTTTTGAAGCTATTAATTCCCATGAAAAATACATAGCTTCAACATCAAAATCATCATTAGAATATGGCCTTAGTCTAGAATTCATGCCTTATCTCACAATCTGTGCTAAGAATTTTCCCACTTCTACAGGGTGTCTAGCATCCGGATTTTCCCGATTCTATCAGGATTTAATCCCGATTTCAGCAGAATTTGAGGAAAAATCGGTCGTAAAATCAGGATTTGAGAAAAGTAGGCCGTCCGATCTGATTTTTTTATGCTCTCGCATACACTTATGCAGGAACTTTAATTTTTCTCCGCAAAAAATCAGGATTTGATCAAGATTTGGAAAAATTATGAAATCAGGATTTATCAGTCAAAAATCGGGAAATATCAGGATTTCCCAAAATGAAAAAAAACTAGACACCCTGTTTTAACTCAAGCCCGGATACGAAAAAGAAAAACAAAAAAATGTATAATTTGATGCAGATGAGTCGCAACAATCCAATAAACTTACCTAAAACCCAAAATGGCCACTATCATGTGACAACACTCATAAATGAATCAGTGAGTTCGAAAACACACCTACTCGGGAAAAAAAAATTGTTCAGGAAACACCTAAAACTGCGCAGCGGGCGAAGAAGTTAGTTTAAGAAAAACCTTTTTGGTGCCAAAGGACAAGTACTTAGAGACTTTGTAAAGCAAGTACAAGTTGTACAAGTTGAAATCGCTACACCATGTTTGATGACAGAGAATTAAGCGTTTAAAAATTTCCAAGATCGTGTGTTTTCGTTCTCACCGACTTTCAGATACTGATTTTTCATAGTCTGCCCTGAAAAAATTATATTTTTTGACCTGAATAACGCTTGAATATTTATATAACATGCTGGTACAGGGTATACTGAACCGAAAAAAGAAAACCCCAAAATCGGATAGCCACCCGTTTCCCTTGAAATGGCCAAAAATTGGTATTTCCAATGAAATACTTTGATTCTTCCCTTTTCCTGTCGCTGTTTCGAGCACTTCCGATTGCAATTTCGAAATTTCCTTCTGCGTGCAGATGCTTCTATCCGTAAGTGTTACTAAACTGTAAAAAAGTGAAAATCGAAAAAAAACCTGAGTTGGTGTGTTTTCGAACTCACTGATTCAAATGAGGTGTCACAGATAAGTTTTTTTTCAAAACTCCTTGTGCAGATAGATCCATGCTGTTGCGTGATGTTAATTTTAGGTAAATATTGAAACCAAAGAAACACGAAAATGATGAAAAATTAACAACAAATTCTTTTATTTTTTCAATAAATTAAGTAATAGATTCCGTACATCTGGAAGTAACAAAAGTTGAAACATCATCAAATTTTGAAGGCAAAAAAAATTTTTAAGAAGGCTCTGAATGGGAATCTAACATTGAGCAAATTAAAAAAAAATGGGGTAGACCAGAGAGAACAATTACAAATAATAGATTTAATTCAAGTAGAAAAAAAAACGCCACATAAAATGTGCACCAAAGAATGAATAGCACCAACATTGAAAAAAGTGGGTGCGCAACAAGCTCCAAAAATTACACAGAATTAATAAAACAATAGAAAAATTAAGTATAAATCTCTTTCATTTTCAAGGCGCAAAATAGAGAATTTAAAAATCTGTTAACTCTAAACTGAGAAAGAACGTATGGCACCACTGCCATCATTGACCCCACAGTTTATGTACATCTACATTTGTTTCATACAGTAAGATCCTAATTGAATAAAAAAAGTTTGATCAATAAGATTAAATGCAGATGACTAATGAATGCAATCTTTCCACATTCATAATATTCTAAAATATTCTACACATGAATAGTATAAAATCAAGTTCCTTCAGAAACATTTCGGAATAAAACATACTTTTCAGAGAGCTGATTGCATCCAATCTTATTTTTTCTCAAGATGACAATGGTTTTGGATTTCCCCGTTATTTCTCTCTTTTGGATGCATGAGAGCACTTAGACTGCCTTAAAGTTTTTCTTAAGAAAAACAAGGACAGTTCCTTACAAGAACGTCTTTTTTCACATGAAATATGAATTTAGAGGCATTGCTTTTCGAAGACCCTTGTAGGTTTTTAATTTGATGACAATAATTTTTGGACCCTTTAGGAGCTTGACAATTTCTGACTACAACATACGTAAGTACACATATATTAATTCAATATTAAGTAGGTAGTTTCATAATCACATAAAGAACATTAAAAACAATAGAAGAAAATTTACCTAAAATGCTCCATGGATGGAGAATGCATTTAGGAAGCACTAGGAACTGTTCCATGAGAAACTGAAAAGCTTCCAAATTGGAAATGCTTAAATTACGTGACACAATGTCACATTAACAAGGCTTTTTAAACTCTGCAAACTCTAAGAAAAAGAAAAAATGAAATCACAGAAGAAGTCATAATCACATACATGCATGAAAATCTCTGAGACAGCAGCTCGATTGTAACAAAAATCAATTGCAAAAATTCCATTAGGGAATCTAGTGGGAAAAAAACAGAGGATCTGCAGCATAAAACCAATATTTTTGGAAAAATCAAATTATTTGTTCTTAACACACGAAGTAGAAGTTCTATGTACGTAAACAATTCAGTATCAATACCTAAAAAACGTTACAAATGAGATACTAAGTTCCGAAAGTTGCAAATTGATTGTGACAATTGGGCTCAAAATCTGGCTTTCCCAGACATCAAATTGGTGAAAATATACAAACTATGCTTTGACTCTAAATTACTTATGTATACTTGTGCAGAAACTGATTCTTAAGAGAGTGGACTCAGCAATTGAAAATGTGGCCCACTTTTAGATGAATAGTTTCAGGACCTCTCCGAAGAAATAAAATAGGAGACCATCTACACTGGGTACATGTTTTAGCTATTGGAATTTGAGAAGTATACATGATAGGCCCAATATTTGAACCTCTACTATCAATTTCTTTCTCTAAAAAAATAAACTATCAAAGCATTATGGCTTAGTTTGGTTACTATAAACTCCTATGCTGACAAAGTAATTTTAAAAGGAGCCATAATCTGATATATTTTTGCATTAGGGATGGTTTAAAAAATTAGGTTTTCTTTGTACAAGCAGGATCGTTGTTTCTGCAAAAAATAGTTTTCCATAACCCGCCATACATCACTCAAACGACCACAGGAGATGGTACGGGCATGGACTCTTCTTAAAGAAAGCCTTTCCCCTCAATGGTACCGCACGTATCTTCCGTGCTCGTGTTTTCCTTATCTTCTTCTCATTGCAGGATGCGTCGACTTGCAATTATCCGGAAACCAGGACTGCACATCTTATCTGATAAAATTAGTCAGTCTCTTTACCGATTATGGGAAAGTGTCATCATCAGGCTAATTTCATCACGCAGAAGAGAGGATAGGATGACACCAACGCTCCTGGCCCTGCTGATAGCTAGCTGCTGCTCCTTTGTGGCTGTAAAATTCTACGATATCGAACTTGGTTGGTCTAATAGTTTGCGTAAGAGACTCTCGACCAAGAGGTCCCGAGTTCGATTCCTGGCCAGGGCGTGCAGATTTGCCGGGCTCAGATCCTTTCATTTTGGAGGAGAATGAATGTTCATTTTTCCTCATTCACCTATCCTTATACTCTCTCTTCAATTTCCGTCTGTTGCGTTTAGTTAGCAAAAAAAGACACTTCTAACTTTAAAAAAAACGCATAACGAGAGGAGAAGAAAAGGAAAAGATAAGAACGAGGCAAACATAGGAGTCTCTATGCCGGCGATAGGTGAGTATTCAATCAAGAGCATGTGCGCGGACCACTTTTCTGTGGTCACCAGAGCAGTGCACTATGGTGTATGCTGGGTTATGAAAACCTATTTTTCGCAAGAACAATTATTCCGCTTGTACAAACTCATTCTTAAGCCTAGTCTCCACGGGCCATTTCATGGAATTTGTCCCAGGGAAAAATCCCACTTACGAAAAATATTGAGGTCACCAATATTTTTCCCAGTACCAAGTATGGTCCTTGTGCCCTTAAGACCTACTGAGAGAGGAAGAAGAGGTGAAAGCAAACTGAGCGATATTTTGTTGTTCACTCGATTATTCGAGTTTGTACGATAAAAATAATTTGTCTAGTTGGTCATAGTTTTCAATTATTATCTTAATCCTGGTTGAATATTCGATTTTTACTGATTTATCTTCCCGTGCAAACTTGATGCAAGAGCTCGAGAATCCCGTCCTACGAGTTTCATTTCTACGATTCGAACTTGGGATAAATCTTATGACAACTTCCTGTGGAGACAAGGGCTTACACTATTTTTTTTGACCTTCAGTACTCATGAGCACAAATAATATCCTCATTTTTATAACATTTCAATTGAATATCAAATCCATGACAAATAGACATATCCTCTTATGCAGATCTTGATAAAATACAAATTAACTAAAGAAGTTGTGACAGAGTTTACTGCACTACTATGTAATTTGGTCCTAGAAAACGTTCATTACAACAGAAGAATTTCAGGATAAATACCAACATTATTTTGAGCATTGAATATTTATTACTATAGTAATAGTTTTGTACAGCTTTTCTAGATAGGTATTAGAATAATTGGATGTATTTCTGTTAGACGGAACTAAGCGCCAAATTGAGTTCTATTTGAGGATTTTAGAATCTCGGATAGCACGTTCCATCAAACGGAACTAAGCACCATGGAAAAGCATGGCGAGTTTAGGACGGAATGAGCATCGGAATGTTCAGCAACACCCGCCAATCCAAGCCCCCCTCTCCCTTCCTCCCCTATGGCACTTAGTTCCATTTGATAGAAATACGTCCAATTAATCGTTCTCATGCTCAGGTACTCCTACTCAAGTTGCTGACTACTTATTCTTGACTTATTTTGTTTTCAAGCTTTCCAATTTTTTTGTTTGGCTACTTCTTCCTTAATATTATCTATCTCTCAATCGCTTTCCCAACAGCTTTGACATATTACAGCAAGCGGTCATATATTTATTGTCTACTTACGAAGAAAAAAAGTGCAAAAATTCTATAGGATTTAGTCGTTTTTGATGAGTGTGCTTCTGACAGATCTTTCGCTTATAAAATTTCAGCATCGCCCACATCAAAAGGCTTTGCATTGCCTGTATAGTAATCAAAAGTCCAAATTTGAGCATTTGATGAATCACATTTGGCTGCAACAACACTAATTGGTTCTTCTGAGATTACTGTCAGACAGAGATTTGATTCCTGATGCTTTAATCCACCAGACTGAAAAAAACAAAACAAAAAAAGTTAAAAATGTCACAGAGGACATTTATAGATTAATCCTAAATTATTAATGAATAAAACAAATAAATAAAAAAAAACTTCCTCCCATTATCTCTCATGAAAATATAATATGAGTCATCACTCAGGTTTTACTCACGGAGAAGACTTAAGTATTCTTCATGTTTTTCATAAACACTGCATTTGCAAAAAATCTGTTAGATTTTCTGCTGGAAAAAAAGGTCCAGCCTAGTGTACTAACCTTCTGTACATACCACCTGTGCATCTTTCTTGCTACACATTTCCAATACAAATTTTAAAATTTGATCTCATAACTACTTGAAAAAAATATCAACATGACAAAAAAAATAACGAGTAGAAAATGGAGGAGAGGACAAGGGAGAAATCACCTGGGTTATGATCCATTTTTGATTGGCTCCACCATGACACTCAAACATTGTTATTATGTAACGTTTCTTTTTGTCTGTTTGAGTGCCTACCTCTGCACATTGAACCTCTTGCCTTAGTTCACCCAAATCAGATAACGAGAAATACTGTAGAAAAAACACATGTAAAACAGTAAATATTAGAGTTAGAATCAGAGCTAATGCAAAAGTAGAAAGACACTAAGAATATTTTTAAAAATTACAAACTTCTAATCAATCATCACTAATGCTAAACAATTTTTTTTTTTTTTTTTTTTTTTTTTTTTTTTTTTTTTTACACTTAGGTATGAGGAAAAATTTCTTTTCAAAATTTTCACCTGATTACTAACACAGCTGCTCAGCAGCATACATAGGGACCCACCAACCTAAGACGACTGTCACTGGAAAAATCTATACTGGATTGCGGTAAGTGGTGCATCGCCCAACGATAATTGTATAAAAAAACATAGGTTCTTAGGGCAGCTTGTTACTTTTGACTTGCTCATGTATATGGGAAACTTGCAACTTACTCTATCACAGACTGGAGAAAATATTCCGTAGAGATCTCAAAATTTGACTCTTTAACCCCTCTCCACAAAAACCGCTCTACTGATAACTTTGACTGTGTGGGTCAGTCTTTTTTCTCAAGGAGGACAAAATGTAAATTTCAGCTAATAGTCATTTAAATTATGCAACATTAGGATGCCATCCTTTATCAAATTTCATAGATAAAATTTTATAAACTTAAATGATATCATTGTTAACTGGGTGTAAAACGTTTGAAAAGGCACTGACTGGCAAAAGAGTAAAATTCCATTAGCAGGACTCTCCTTGAGTTTCTGTTTGGCAGATTGAGTCTCGTTCTTTCCCTTTTCTGGTCTGCTCAAGAGGACAGTTCTTTCCCTCTCTCTTTTCTTGAATCATCATCTCAAAAATATTTCATATGATTATGGAGATTTATTTTTTACTTTTAGAATTTGCCTCGCAGTGCTTCAATAAATTTAATGATAAAATTTTTTGTACCTGGCTGGGATAAAGTTTTGAGTGGCAAGAGTAAACTCCAAGAGTGTAAGGATTATCCATATTATTCTGAAGATTGTCTAAACACAGGTTGCTTTCTACAGCTCTCATCTGCAGGAAAAGAAATAAACCAACACAAGGTTAAAATTAAGACAGTGCTAAAGAGTAAAGAGAGAGAAAAAAATTGAAATGCATCATTGAGGATTTGAAGAGAGTAATTCCATAAATTTCTGGCATAAAACAGTTACAGTAAATAGTAAATCTTTTCAGTCTAAGACAGGACTCACAACTATCCAAAATCGCAATGTGAATGACCACTCATCAGATTTTCTGTATGACCTTTAGGAATAGTCTGCCATACCCTAGAGGGGAAGATAATACTTTCAACTAAAAATTGACAAAAAAATACTTCTAGGCTATCAATTTTACTAAAATGAGACTAAAATCTGTTGAAATCAAACAAATGCAGTCAAAAGAGAGACTCGTTCATTTGCACTGAAAAGAGTGTCCCAGACCATTCATACCAAGACTGTTTCTCCATTATTTTAGGTCATATAAAGTGAAGGTCTGTGGGGAAAACCGGGGAATAGATCCCAAGAAAGCCAAGTTTCATCATTTAAAAGCCTCCTTGTTCCCATCGAGAGCTGTAAAGGGGGTCTTAACTTCGTGCAGCAAATTTGAACCTAATTTAACCTTGAAAGTATAAAATTTGCCCATCCCTGTGCGAAATATTGACTCCTTAAGTTGGGGGACTGAGCCCCCCTTGATAAAATGCTAAGTCACCAAACTGACGTTGAGGCCCAAGAAAACGATGTTCTATGAATGATGGACCTCAAGGAAGCCAAAACCCCTGCAGGCCTCGCTGATGGGACAGACAGGATGGAGGCCCTAAATTTATAAGTTTGACAAGCTAGGGCTCGTCTACTACCCCATCTGCAACTTCGAGGGGCTTCAGAACCGTCAGATTCCGATTCCTAAGAGTCCATTACCCTAGAAAACTGCTTTTATCTGGGTCTCTACATCAACTCTATGAACTAGCATTATATGGAAGGAGGGCTCTACTCCTAACTTCAGTTGTTTATCGATTGTAAATTTACAAGAATGAATATATAAAGCTGAAGGGACTTACACGACCATAGGCTTGAACTTTTTCGTCTGGAATGAATTTCTCGGGCAAAATTTTCTCAAGATACCATTTGAAAGACTTGCACTTGAGATTATGCCTTAGATTTTTCCTTTCTGTCAAGTCACCAATGTCTATGTCCTGCAGAAATGTGAAAACAACAAAATTACCAAAAAAAAAAAAAAAAACACTTTCACACAAAATGTCACTGATAAGAAGGGTTTACATCAAATTTCCAAAAAAAATTGACAGGCATGTCTCTGAAAAGACAGTTACCTATAGCTATCAATGTTACTGATTTCATGAAGTAAAAAATCAAGTCGCAAGTTTTTCTACCTACCGTTGGTGGTTGACTTTATCGAAAGCCTGGGCAAAATCCTAGAATATCCCGTTACAGAAATGTATTCTCTCCAGTGCTTTTTCAATGAAAGATGTTACGCAGTGAAGTTGCTCTATAGTACTGTGTTAGGCATGGAGACCAAATTGTACATTTATGATTGGGCCTTTTTTGTTGATGATTCTTAGCAGTCTTTCAATGTAAATTTTTTCAAAGATTTTTCCTAAAACTGGTTAAAGGAAGATAGGTCTATATGAATCAGGGTTTGCAGAAGGTTTACCAGTTTTTAATATTATTATAATTTTGGCTTTTTTCTCCTGGAGAGGAAAATACTGAGTTTGGTGACCGCATTGTATAAAGTGACCAGTTTCCTGATTACTACTGCAGTTAGCTGTTTAACATTTATCCCAGAGATCAAGCCAAAACTAGGCGCTTTTCGAAGTTTAGTTTTACATTTGAGAACTTCATTAAAACTTATCTTGTTAATTTTTTTTATCGGGCAGGAAGCGAATGTTCTCAAGATTAATCTTCTTGCTCTCTTCCTCTGATAGATCATCTTCCTTGTCATTGGACAAGGAAGTCATGACTTTGTTTGGTTTGAACACTTTTTCCGGGTGAGAGACAATTGCGAATGCCTTATCTTTCGCATTTTTTGCCCAATTCCCTTCGTTGTTGCAGATTAGTAAGCTGAGTTGAGCAGATCGCTTAAAATATTTGGTAGCTTTCCATAGTCATTGGCCTCTCTAGCCCCCAGGCTGGACAGAAATTTTTCGTATTTTTCGTTTCTTAATTGATTTAGTCTTTTTTGTACTGATTTATTCGATCAATTATACTCTTTTTTATCATTCTCAAATCTGGTCTTAGTCATATTCTTCCTCGCTTTCTTCTTGTTCTCCACAATGTCAGGAGGCAGTCTCGTTCTCATAAACGCTTAATTTTTTTTTTTTTTTTTTTTTTCCAATTTGTTATTTTAATTAAGTAGTTTAAAAATAGATGGTGCAAATTTAAAAAGTCATAATCTCAAAACTGAGATATGTATCATTTACTGAAAATTTATTTAATTACCTTCAACTCTGGCCGGTGTAAATAAAAGAAGCGCTTGTAGTCATCCATCCACACTTCTACAAGTCGAGCTGTATTTATACCATGAGTGTCTTTGGAGCCAGGAAAAGAATAGGGGTGGAAATTCCGGAAAATATGACCAACACGAGAGCAGGGTATTGTTTCTAGCAGACCTCCACATTGCCAGATCTGTCGACAAAAATTGATCAGATGATTTATGAAATAAATTCAGTTAGCCATGTTTGTTTGAATCAAGTGCTGCTGCTTTGACTGCAAAATTTCTCTTTCACCGTGATAGTAGCAAGATAACACCGTATCGGATTTGGATGTGTATACTTATAAGCAAAATCTGACAGCAAGCCGTTAGTGTCTGCCTTCTTAGTTTGAGTCTCTCCAGAGAAACGCACCATGGATGGCGTTTGTTTCTCATTTTGATGGAGGATTTATCACAGATATCAAAATTTCTGAATGAGAGAAAGGTTTTTCACAAATGAACGTTTATTTCTCAAGTGCCAACAAGTAATGATTTAGGCATTGGTACGGTACTGAAGAATAACAGTTCAGATATCTGGACAGTGCCGAGGAATAATCACTTGATAAATTAACCCTTTGAGTACCACGCCCGAGAATACTCGGGTTGTGGCAAGCCACCGTCACAGACCACGCCCGAGTATTCTCGTGCTGCGCCTTGCGTTCGTATTTCCCGCTCTAGCTCCCTTGTTTTTCAATGAAATTAAGCATACAGCATATGCGCACTCTGACAGCAAAGATATGAACTACATCTTTATCTTATCCTTGACAGAGAGCGCCACTATCGGCGGCCGTATTCCTAACGCGGCCGTCAAAGGGTTAATCAATTTGAATTAATTAATTTAAAACAGAACTTTGAACTTTGATTAATTTGAAACGGTTATACTGGTGCAAAGTAATTTAAAGTCCCTTAAAGAGAATGAAAAAACTTACCCTGAACGACATTTCCAAATTCTCACCTCCCCAGACATCCATTTGAGAATCGTAGGACCCAATTTCCCAAAAATACTCTCGATTTATTGCAAAAAGCCCACCTGCCATGGTTGGAGATCTGAGGAAGATATGGATAAAAGTAAAGATGGTTTACTTAATTGTAAACAAGATACAATTCACAGCAAAATGGTAGGGAAAAGTTAATGAGTTGACTTTAAAGTCAGCCCATAAAAAATGATCAATGCCAAACCCATGAATGGACCACTAGACAGGGTACAAATATGGGCATCCTGACATACAATTCCTCTTTAAAATTTCACATAGAACTTGATTTGCGCAGTGAAAATTACTGAATTAACTCAAAACTGATATATTTACATTCTTATTTAGCATTGGTTATGAAAAATTTGAAACTCTCTTTCACAAGAAAAACCAGACTAAGTATGTGCATCAAATCATGCACTACAACGCTTATGCTAGGCTTTTTGATTGAGCGGTGTTCCTTCCCCGCCCTGTGTTATCTTAAGTGTAAACGACGCACAACAGTTGAACCCAAGCCAAGAGATTTCCATGATTAGTTCAAGAGATAATGGTATTTTTTACCAGAAGGTTCTTAGTATAATTTTGTTGGCGAATCTGGCCAGAGCCAGGAATAGGACTTTGCTGCAGGCAGTGGAAACTTGATTCTTCCAAACTGTTCTAGTCAAAATATTACTTTCACACAAATTTTCCTGAGTCTCAACTAAGAAATTTATCCACTAAATTGATTTTCATTGGAAAGATCTAGAATTTTCCGCGGAATCCTAAGTAATTCCTGCAAAATATTCACATACCTGGTTGGAGCTATGGCTGATTTCCTCCGTTCGTTTTCTCTTGGAGGCACTGGTATCCATGTGAAATGGCCTGACCAGAAAAAACTACCAATTTGGAAGTGTGTCTTATCACCACTGTAAATGTAAGCTAAGTTTTTATCATCAATAATGTCTATGATCGGTGTTAAAACTGCATTTCTTTGTTCTTTGATCCTCTGCAACATTGGTTCAAGCCTGAAATCAAAAGATAAAAGAATCTTTTTAACTAAGTACTCGGATTGAGAAACCCTACATAGAAATTCAAGAATTTATGAAAATAATGTCAGTTTGATAAAGCAAAATTTAGATACTTTCAAAGGTGTTTCTTTAATGTGAATTATTTTTGTCCTTATAGTTGCTAAATTCGGAGATAAACAATTCCTCATTTAACACCCAATGTTGCACACTAAGAGACTTGGAAACATGAGATGACTACAGGGAAAGAAACATCTATGATTCATCCATTTCAAATTTTTCACCAAGCACGTAGGCCTTTTTGATGTACATATATTTCCGAAATATTTAGAAGCTAGCTAGCCATTTAAAAAGTTCTTACATTTTTTTGAGCTTCTCTGGAGCTCAGGTGATCAATGAAAATTGCCAGAGAACCAGTATCACATTAAAATAATTAAACTGATTCACTTTAATTCTGACAAAAATACATGAGTTGGGATCTTCATCTGTAAATATATTTTTAGTACTAATAAACCTGTACTCGAGAAAGTAACATCCTTTGAATTAGGCCATGAAAGAGAACAATTTAATTTACATTTTACTCTATTCTATACTCTTGCAACCCCCCTGCCATAACCCAGTTAAATAATATCTCAAGGTTGCAGGATTTGTAATACCTAAATCAAAAACCTAAAATATGGAAAAAAAAGAGAACAAAAAATTGAATTTGCCTTATACAATGTTTGCACTTTTACAGACTAATAGGAAAAAAGATTCTAATAAGAAGGGGAAAATGAAATTACCATTTAATGCCAACTTCACAATGCGAGTCAAGGAAAACCAGAACATCTCCTGTGGCAACTTGTGCTCCAGCAAGCCGAGCTCTTATCAACCCTGAGCGTTTTTTTAGTCGCAAAAGTTTTACTTTTGATGGTAGTCTTGTGTACAAGTAATAGTCAAGTTTTCCTTTTAGTTCCTCTGAAAATAAAAGATACAGTATAAGTGATTAAGATTGATTGTTACAGTTTGGTCTGAAGAAATTAAGATCATAAAGATAAGAGGAATTTTTATCATTATAAGAGGCTAATATTTTTAGGAACAAGTTACAGCACTTGGGACTTAAGAGGCAGGAAACTAGATTCCGGCCTTGAACTACATGACTACTTAAATCCTTGGTCAAGACCATGGAATCTTGAATTAGTAAAAACATGGACTAAAACAGGACCAAATACCCAGTTAGCAAGATTGAGCTCCGTCATTTGGATCCATTAGCCCGTACAGGAGCTCGCTCCAATACTCGCGTTATCCACAAAATGTAGCAGTAGATTGAAGATGGCATTGCTAAGCGCGCTCCTTACAGTCTCCGTCCACAGTCTCTAGCGGCAGATTGGAGACTGAGTTGATAAGCGCGCTTCTCACGGTGTTCATCCACCGTCTCTAGCGGTTGAACGAAAATGAGTCGGGAACGAGTCCAGGCGAGCGCATCTAGCCGCGTGTGTAGTGCGTTTGGAGTTGCGGAGAAATGCAGGAGTCTGGATGCGCGCGCCGCGCGTCCTTCAACAGGCAAGTTGTAGTTCTGTTGTGTTGTGATGTGATTTGAGTCGTGAGCGCTTATGGAATTGATTGTAAAGTCCACTTGTTAAAGTAAGTATTTTCCCCATGTTTTTATTGCGTTTTCATTTTCTTTACCGGTGTTTAATTCTGCCGCTCGTGCAAGAAACAAAGCCGAAGTATTTATCTCTTAGTTAGTTAGTATTTCGCTGAGGGACGAAAGTTAGTTTTCCTTTTCAGAGCTAGTAACCTCCCTACCACTTTGTACCATGCTCTGTTTGTTTGAATTCAACATATTTCCTTGCGAAAGTGCAGGACAGCTGATCCTCAGTTGTCCTCCAGACGTTGAATTACTAATGCGGCAAGAACACAATTCAGCTTAATAAGCCAAAATTCTCGTGATTGTAGTCTATTCGAATCTTACTTGGCTAATGCAAGGTACCACTGGCTTATATCTTGTAGACTCGTGTAAGCACTCGAGCAGTGAGCTTGCTTATGAGTTGTCGACGTATATACTTAATCAATGAGTTTCAGACTGCATCTCACTTCTTCTCCGCTAGGTACTTTCATCTGTGCTCAGGGTTGGAATTGTCCTTGTCCATTGTAACCTATCTCGGATGAGATAAGCTGAACTCAATGAGTAATTGATTTTGGTTTCATCCGCTGGGTGGTCCTTGTGAGGTGTGGAGTATTTGTTCACAATAACATACCTCAAGGGGTTGCGGAGTCTCTCAGAAGTCAACGGAAATGAAATGGTGATTTTCACAGAACTTTTATGCGTTAGTTCTGAAGTATTCAATATTTAAATGATAACAATCGCTGATTCGTTTAACAGAGTAAATGTATAAGAACTAAACATAAGTTGGGTTTATTAGGTGTGAAGCTAATGTGTAATGTCATTTTCTTCATCTGTTTTTCAGTGGCCTCACTCCAGACGAGCATCTGCACTCAGATTTATTTCCAAGTATTCTGGAATTTCCAAGCGGCTAATATTCTATGATCTGATTGCCCATCCTGTATCTGAGCAATCATTGGTAGAGAGTTAGCAGCAAAATCAAATCACCTCAAAATTCATCATTTAGTGCTTCAAACAACATTGATATCAAGGAAGATTTAGTGTAGGCAACTTAAATAATCATAAACAGTGACTTTCAAAGTTTGATTTGTCCAGATATTAATTTTTTCAAACGAAGAAGAAAAGTGTACTTAAGTTCAGTGTTGGAAATGCCTAAATATCTGAATCAGTAGGTAAAACCAAACTGTTCTGAATTTAAGTTTTAAAGAAGAACTTTATATTTGGTGAGTCTTTTTTTATATAATTTCTTAACACATACTCTTTCAACACAGAAGGACTTTGATAAACTGTAGAAAGCAGTTTCTTTTGATGCTCATCATGAAACATCAACTCAGCAAGTTTGATGCCCTCTCAAGTCTGAGTTACATATTTGTGCTGTATATTACCTGAAAATTTTGATTTTATGTAGTTCAAAGCCTTGAATATTTTCTGTCATACTTTTTAGTTATCTAGCTGTATTTGTCGGCATCATTTAAGTGGATCTGAATGTCATGATTTATCATTATAACTTATTAAGCTTAAATTAAAGACATTGTGTACCTCCATCCCCCCAAAACTGAGGGTCTCGCAGTCAAAATCTCACGATACTTTACACCGGTGACTAATGAAGAGTTACTGGAGTAAGCGTTATTCGGACTAGATGTGGCGCATCAATCAATACCTTGGTATACATTTTCTACATCAAACTTCATTCATCTTTGCAGGGTTCTCTATGGCAAACATGCTCCCTTTGTGCTACCAGCTACATGTGTCTTTCAGTGTCATTGATTATCCTAGGATGACCAATGACATGTGTCATCCATAATCGTAGGATGACCAATGACATGCGCCGTTTAATGTCATTCATCATCCTAGAATTCCTAACGACATGTTTTAGGATTTTCAATGACATGCATCCTTCGATGTCAGGATTTTCAACAATATATGGAGTTGAATGTCTTTCAATGTCTTTGTGAGGAATGAAGGATATATCCTTGGAACGACATCTGATGATAAAGTGGCAAAAGTTATATTTTCCTTGAGAAAGTGGTGAAGATTCATTGTCAGCTTCGATGAGATTTGATAGAAAGTATTTGCAGCATCCTATTCTGGACGTATGTTGAGGCTCCATCAAATACAGCTAAAGTCATTAATACTGTTCTTTCGTCCGCTTTCTAATTTTATCGATAATAATTCTTACATCTACTTAATAGTGCCGATTCCGAGAGGAGACTCTTATCAACAGGGTTGTAGAAGAATAATAAGTTATCAAAACCAATTTTTTAAGATATGGCTAGTCTCCAGAATTTCTTATTTTCATACAAATTATGCTTATTACTTGTGCAATGTGTTCCATAAATCAACTTTTTTAATAATGAAAAAACTGAACTAGGTAATAAAATTTTCTCTTAAATCTCTAGTTTGCCCTAGAGAAAAGATCATCTTGTACATCATCAATGTACATCTTAAATTTAGAAATGAGTCTATTTGGAATGATATAATGGTAATAAAATATCTTTGTTGGTATACATCTGGGTTTTTTTCTTTTCTTCTTTTTTTCTTGACTTTAAATGTTCTCCTTTGTTACATTGTTGAGAATAAATCTAGTCAGCCATAGGGGAAAGAATTATGAGAATTTCTGTTAACGTTCCTGCAATCACATATAATTAGTATTTCAATATAAAAGGTTTTATTAGCGACATATCGAATTCATCCAAGAGGCAATTTGTCTCCTAGAAAAATAGATTTTCGAGGTAATATGGAAAATAACTTTGGTTAATAACTTTATGACTTGGTGTTTTGTGTACCTATCGAAAACACTTTGATATAAGTACATTATAAGTATAGGTCTTTACTATAAGTTTTCTTTTAAAGAAATTAAGTTTTCTTTTGGGGTTACTTTTAAAAAAATCGGATCCACAGGAAGTACATCTACATCTCTAGAGTGCCTGATTTCTGAAATTTTGAAGCTAAAAAACTGAGGAATAAAGTGAAAAATATACAAGAAAAAATTTCATGGATTGTGAAATTTTTTCAGAGGTATTTTTGACATTTTATTTTTGAGCTTTTTAGCCTCAAAATGTAATTATATTCTCTTGAGATATAGATCTATTTCCTGAAGATCCGACGTTTTGTAAAAGAAATAAAAACCCGGAATAAATTTCATTATCAGTCAGAACTGCCGCTAGGAAGGCGCTGCGTGACGCCGCGCGTGGGCCGCTTGCGTCAGTGCTACAAAGCCGCTCCGGATGCCGCGAGTAGCGGCGCCTGGACTCCGAGTCCGACGAGGGGTATCCACATTCAAACGGGTGAATATCTCTAGCTACACTGCCGCTCCTCTATGTGGATAAGCGATTCCGCTTTGGCACCGTCCACCGCTAGAAGCGGCGATGGAGCTCGATCTTGCTAACTGGGTACATGATTCTACTACCCAGGACTAACAAAAATTTGATGACTCTAAATTTAAAAATGGATAACTTTTAGTTAATATTATTATTTTCTTCGTTTATTTTTTCATTTTGTGTGCTTTCACTTTGTGACATTAGATGGAAAAGAAAGAAAAACACCCCCCCCCCTTCAACTTTGCTGCCATGGATCGCAGTCCATGTAACCCTCCCCGAATTCACCTCTAGAAATAACAAGAGAATATTACAGAAAACTCACCTGTGTCACTGAAATCATCGACTAAAATTATTTCCTTGAGCTTTTTTTGAGGAGAGCGTTGCAAGGTTGTCTCTATGGTTCTTATGAGGGGGCTCCATCTCTCATTATTGAAAATTATAATGACGCTTGCAACAGGAAGAGAGTCTTCTTGGTATGTTTGGGACTCACACCTAAAAATATTTAACATTCTGATCAACTAATGATTCACGAAGTAGCATTTTTGAAAATTTGACCCCAGCCCTATTGGTGGATATCTCCTAGAAATTACGACTTTGGGTACAGTTAATCAGAGATGGTCAATTCCTACAGGAAGTCCGCCAAAGTGACTAACAAAATCACCGGTCACTTTCGTGGATTTTCATTTGCTGAACATTTGACCCTGGTTGACTGTCCCCAGACTTACAGTCAACAAGAAGAGAAATTCATGAACATAGCTCTAGTCAATTTACAGAAACGATGGAAGTAGACTTTTGTTCACATTATTGATAATAATTATTCAGTACAATACTAGCAGAATACTGTACTCAATTGAGTTAGATATTTTGAATGCTGTTTTAGGATTAAAAGAATACCTAAGTTTTGAATATTCAAACCTGACTTTGTGCATTTTTTGAGATGTTCCTCACAATTCAGAATTTAGTAATACCTACTTAGGTACATTGGACTCTTGTCCATTCTTTTCTTCCCTCACTTTAAGTGAGCTTTGATTGAGCTAAAGACAATTTGTCAGAACAAAAAGAAAAAGAGTACATACACATTTGATAATACTCACAAGGGATTTCTAGCATCCGGTATTTTTCTGGTGTAAGAGATCCGATCACTTAGAATTAAATTGAATGACTCTTTGGCCACATTATCCTCGAAATCTTTCTTGGAAAATCCATCTAGATGTTCAACAGGTACACCATATTCTCCTAAACCAGGAATGATGATTGACTCATCCGCTAGGATCAATGCCTCATACTTGCTAATTTCTTCTTTGGAGAAATTTGTAACATGCGAGAAAAAAGAATTCTCTGCTGGCCGTACCAATCTGGGAAAAAGTCTGGTTTGTTCAGAGGGCGACAGTTCATCACTGTTGTTTGAGTAAAGCTGAGCATATTCTTCAGGTGGACTCCCATTGAGTAAATCTTTGTTGTAGGATAAAAAAATCAAATTCAACACAATTATTACTAATCCTGATAAGGTGATGACTTTCAGAACGAAGCATTTTCTTCTGATGTTGAGTAAGTAGGACATAATCGAATTAATGCAAAAGTAAGTCCATACTTAAACATTAAACAATATCACAGTGATTTGAGAATTGAAGGAAATACAAATTCGAGAGGAGAAACTAAGGAAGGCACGTTCAGCACATGACAGAGTGGCATCGCGGTTAACTTCAGAGAGAAGGGAGAGCAAATATCGTACGCACCAAAGACAGTTTATGAGTCATAAAAAGGCTGATGAAGTGATGAAAACTATATAGTTAAGAAGTGAGTATCTGTTGTCATGGCTGAAAATGAGATTGAACAAGTTTCTCTACTGTGAGAAATGTGTGATCTTGGAGAGAGTATGAGAATTCTCACGACACGGTGACAGCAGTTAAGAGATGACAGACACGCATCGAAAGACGTGGCGACAGGCAGGTTACATATATTTCTGGAGAGGACGACGGCTCACTTATGATAAACACAAATTATAGTTGAAGGGTTGAAAATTGCACTTTACATATAAAAAAAGAGAAGCAATAAGTAAGTAGTCTAAATAAAGGAGTATAAATATAAACAAAAACAATGGCCCTCCATGCCAATTCCCACGTTCGCAACGAGTGATGTTCTCTTTTCGACGGAGGAACAGAAATGACCGAGGGAAAGAGGCAAAGAACCACATAACTACTTAGAGTGTCGTATCCATCTTCCCGCGGTTTTCTACCAAACCTATAACCTCAAGAAAGAAAATCAAAATATGAAAATAATGAAATGAACTGAACAACTGTTCACATCATGTTTTGGTGCTTGTTACTAAGTAGTTTTTTTAAGTAAATAGTTAACTATCAGTGATTTCGTGTCTATTTTTGTCCAAGCCGTACTTATTTTTCTCCTTGTCCTTTTTCTATATTTGTTTGTTATTTTCAAGTAAGAAAATAAATTATTAGAAAATTAAAGCCAATTTATGCATTAAAACCAAAAAATTCCTTTCCTAAACGGAAGTGTCAGTCGAGCTTCTATACAACACACTACACATCCAGTGCAGTGACTCTGAAGAAAACAAGTTCAAAGCTAAAAATTTCAAAAGTTGATGTAGCATAAATGAAAAAAAAAAAGTGCTCTGAAAATTTATTAAGCAGCAAATATTTTTCTGCTGGGAAAACCTATGTTCCTAAAAAAGAAAAGCTTCAAGTAAATGGGCTGATCCATTTAAATGTGTTATTTTTACATCTCTAATGTTTAATCTTCAACTTATATAAAAATAAAATAATTTGCAGAGTTTTCATTCCGGGGAGATGGTCAATTAGACTGTTTGACCCTGATTTGACCAAAAGACCACTTCTGAGTTTTAGATTCTTACTCTCTGATTTTTTATTGTAAAAATGCACCTATTTCAGCTTTGTCAGTGCGCAGTGCCGCGCGGATTATTTTTTCAGCCAATCAGGTTTAATTAACGTATACCTAACGCAGAGAGCAGATATATTTCAATCGCGGAGGAGAGTGAGCGAGGAAACCAAAAATTCACTGAATGCATATTAGGTATCCCTCCCTAAGGTAATGTAATAATATTTGGTTAATTTCAAGAGGCATCTTTCCATTTTTTAAAGCGCCGCCTAAAACAATTCTCTCGTGAAATAAACTAAAGACATCAGGACCACATTTAGGGGGTTGCCACATGGGCCGCGGCCCATGGCAGCAAATTTAGGGGGCGGCAAATGTTGTAATTTTTTCAAATGTAGGTATCGAGAAAAAATCTGATTCAGAAAAAAAATTACAAAAGATAAAAGGCGAAACAATCTCTCATTTTCTGAGAGTTAAAGTATAGTAATTTCAAATTTGTTTGTCTTTCGGTGATACAAGAGACTTTCATTAGCCTAGATGAGAGAGAAACCAAACACGCAATTTGGCCTGGAGCGGCACGGCGCAGAGAGCAATGCAATGATGACGAGGACTTGAGATGAAAAGGAGAAGCCCTCGGCGCGGCGGTCAGCATGGAACACATATTAGCGCCTACAAGACTCCATGAATACTTCACGCATTGCGTCACACGTAGTGCGGTCAGCAGCGGTTGGCGGAATCACATAGCGCCTACAAGACTCCACGAATACTTCACGCATCGCGTCAAAAACAGTGCGGTCAGTAGCGGTCGGCGTGAAACGCATAGCGCTTACAAGACTGTAGGGATACTTCACGTAATGCCCCCAACACAGTGCGGTCGGCGCGGTGGCGGAAATTAAACTTATTAATCCATGTTTATTCTTCCATAATTTTTTAGTTCATCTGATGTAAATGAAAGGCCTTGTCCACACAGAGATAGGTTTACGGAACCTACGGTTAGCGCAAAGGTCCGTGAAATTTTGCTAATGTTGACAGAGCTTTCACAAAAAAAAAGTGCCAAACACGAGTAAACTCGCCTTATGCACCCCTCCTCCTCCGGCACGTTCACTTGATGGTTTGTATCGATGTTTCAAAACGAATGAGAAGGGGCGGCAAAATACAGGCGGCCCATGGGCGGCAAGTAGGTAAATCCTGCCCTGCCCTTAAAGACATCTTCCTACTGTGTCAGTGCCATCCCTTCATAGGAAAAGCTGTCATCAGGAGCGTAATTTTGTTGGAAATAATCGCAGCCAGGCTGGAAGCATCTTCTCCCAATGGGCGTTACTTATGCGTCGATACTCATCATCAGAATATCATTCGAAACAACCGCATTTACCTTCTAAGTAATGTACTGTCTAACGGTGCGCTGTTGGTTTTTAAATGATGCATCTATTCGGCTTCCGCGGCCACGCTAGGAAGTATCTTTTCACGATGAAGGCGTTTTTTATGCATCGACACTTCATCAAAATATTATCTGAAGCAACCGCGCGTGCTTTCTAATCTATCGTGTTACTCTACGCGAGTGATAGATCAAAAACACGTAGGTACCTATAGATTTTTGTCGATTTTGAGTTGGCTGCTAAATGTATAGGTACCTACCATTTTACCTACTTTGAAGAGATGGCCGAAACAAGTCGGGAAGTTACTTTTGGCTATCACGGCCTTGTCAGAGATATTTGTCAATGCATTATTATGGCTCGTGTGTTAGCAGAGAGCTTTTAATTTTTGGGCTGCCCTCGGTTAAAAAAAGTCTTGCCTTAAATGGATCAAAATTGGTAGAAGCGATCGAATGCATTAGTGTTGCTAAGCAGATTTTGACGCTTCATAGATTTCTTAAACGAAACCAGAGAAAGATGGTCTTTTATTTTACTTCCAAAAATCGTTAGTTCTCGCAGAAAAAGAGTTCACCGTCCGCTTCCTGTTTTCACTTCCTATTTCCGGTCTTGACTTTCAGCTTCCACTTTTCTCTTCCTTTCCCGGTTTTCGCTTCCCACTTCTGATTTTCACCTTTTCGCTTCCCACTTCTGATTTTCACCTAACACTTTCGCTGATCCCTTCCTATTTCCTGTTTCCACCTTTAACTTCCAAAACAGAGCAACTAGATTTACATGTTACCTACCTCCTTTTAATGTAGACCCTCTACTTTCCTTTTCTCTCCTCTAACCTCGGAAACTCCTTTTCTCTCTCACCTGGGATTCACCACAGAGGCTGCAGCCTCCTTAATGTAACTATTCCCCGAAATCCAATCCCGTTTTCCAAACCCTGCGGGTAAAACATCACTGAATAATAATTTGAATGCAAGTGAGAGTCTACTGGCTCTCTATTAGTCCATTTAGCCTCTACCAGCTAAAACTTATAGACAGCTATGCCGCAAAAACTTGCCTTTAATTACTGAGACGAGAGCGCCAGAGGAGCTGGCGAGGCTCAAAGATTGCATACGTAGTAAAGTGAAGGCGCATCGTACTTTTCAACTCCGAAAACACGAAGTCGATTTATTTACTATGTCTTATTCACCGTTTGACTATAATCATGATGATTTTAAATGGAAGGGAGTAACAAGTCTTAATCGCTGATTCCAGAGTCACGTATCTTCATGATGGATGTCAGTCGTTAGTTCCAAAAACGCGTATATTTCTAACGTATTTCTATTGTACCTCGTAACTGGTGACATTATTTTGCAAAAAAAAAATCTACTTTTGCTATTTTCACCAAATTTTACGTTTGTACTGCCAACTGGCAGAAAGTTAGAAAGTTGCTTCACTCTCCTGAAAAATCGTGTTTTCGGAGATAGGTACGTGTTTTCGGAGATACGTGTTTCTGGTCTGTAACCCACGACTGTTAATTATTCGCGTCAATGTTGCAGATAGCATTCAATACCTAATCTCACAATTAAATCGAAATTATTCGCTCCACTTGAAATTTTTGTCGGGATCAAATCGTCGTTTCCGGAAGAACGTCACTTCATTTCAAATTCTGCCAACTTTACCCTCACAAATTGCGTTTTCACCAGAAAAATTCAGGCTTTTTCAATTGAAAATTTCAGTAATTATTTCTCCTGTCTCATGTAAAATCAGACAAATTATGGACAAAGATTGCGAAGGCACATCCTTGTATAGAATCTAATTGTTTGAATCAATTTTTCAACCTTGGAATAAAGTTACGTTCCTCCACCCGGAGAACGACTTCCAGTCACTGGGTGGCTATCGAAACTCAAAGCTACTCCCAGCGAGTTTTCTTTTCGAAATGTGACACGGTTTTATTTCTGCTGAATTCACAATTAGGTCTGCTGAATTCCACTGGGGAGGAATCGAGTCAACCTCGCCGAGTCCGGGCTCCGTCATATTTGGTCCATGCCCTCACCCATCTCCCTCATCCCCATACCAACCCCCCCCCCCCACCCCCAACTCCCAAAACCCCGAGCTGGCACCCCCGCCCGCTGCGTCGGAGTGGGGTCTGGGGCCAAGGGGGGAGGGGGGGGGGGGCTACGCGTCATGCGCCATGCTCTTTGCGCGGAACGAACTGCGGACCCGGCGGCGAAGCTCTAGTAGCCGAGTCCTCGGCCGAGATACCCGTTGCGTCCGGTCGCGAGTCCTGTGTACATCCGTTCTTCACCGCCCGCCACCATGCACACCGCGCCACCCTCGCGCTGATTTCCCGTCGCGGTTTGTTTACGATCCTTGCCCTCGCTGGTCACCGGCTAATGGCCTGCCGACCGCCCTCCAGGTAAACCCCCTTTTTGGTTCCCTCCTCTGACCGCCCTTTCGGCGAATTTTATTTCCAAGTCCGCGCAGAGGCCCAGTCTGGCTCATCAGTCTCGCCAATCATCAGCCTAGGTCTAGCTGTCGGGTCGATGGATTTCGATGATCATCGATGGCCTAACATTCTCGGAGCCGTTCGGAGCAAAAGTTTTTTTTTTCTTTCATTCGTAATAGAAGTATAAATATATTACATCCTATTTTCAGATTTTACAGGTCTTAAAAATATTTTACTTGTCATGTAACAATATTGCAATAATAAACCATTTTGATCAAAATTAGGTCCAGTCCGCTGAAGCCGGCTATAAGAGCTAGTCCTGAACTTTGAAATAAGACCTAATTATGGACCAAATCAGACCCTTCACTATTGACCTCTAATATAAAACCTCCGAGAGTCATCACTGATCCTCGCTCATGACGATTGACAAGTCACGTGTTTGTCGCGCAAACAAGATCCCGTTTGACAAACTATCGGCAAACACCTTGATGGGCGTTCTTAAATTATAATAGGTAAAAATAAAAAAAAAAAAATCTGCAATCCCATTACGAAATGCTGATTTTCTTTGAGTAGCTCGACTCACTTACCAGCGCATCCTAAATGGACCGCGCTAAGCTGAAAGGAGCCAAGCCACATCAGTAATTGCCAAATTTAATTGGATGATTGTATTTTTTACATGAAAACGGTTCTGTGGATTTTTGAGCAAATTTCAGTGAATTTTCTGCATATCAGGAAGCAAATTCGCTCAAATTTTCTGAGGAATCCGCACAAACGTTCTCTTGTAAAAAATTAAATTGCCCAATTAAATTTGGCAACGGGTGACTTGGCTTCGTTCCTCTTTTCTAAACCCGGTCCAAATAAATCTTGTCCCCGAGAATGCGGAAATCGTAAGCCGGATTGGTTCGAGACCGAATTGGAAAAATCCCTCTTACGGGGCCGGCGGTCGCGCGTGGGTCCCTAAGAGGTTTACATTGATTTCCTCTGAATTTTATCGCCATGGGAAAAAAAAACGAAGAAGAACTGATTCAAACTCTGCTTAGGTTTATCATTGCAGCATCCAGTAACAGCTTATATGTAAACTATGGCTCTGTAGCCAGAAAGTGCTGATTTTTAGCACTTATCCCCAATTTAAACGCATATTAAATATATTCACATTTTACCACAATCTGGCAACCTTGAACTATAATGACCAAAAAAGTCACCATACAAACCTTTCAAGTTTGGTAAGGATGAACCCTGTTAACTATTTTAAATCTTATATGACCCTGGTTTTTGGTGAGAATAGAGAACGTTTAAAGCAACAGAGATGTAAATTTCAGCTGTGTAAATGTTCCTGGTAAAAATTGGCGATAGGAGCTGCGTTTCAAAATACCATAGGAGTTATTATAGCCGATTGAAGAAGGCGATAGAAAATCATATAGCTGGCTGTAGAAAGTGGAAAAAATCATACGATCGGGCTACACGAAGCCATAAAAAATTAAACAGCCGGGATATAGTTCCTGTCTCCAGGCTTTACACTTTATCGCCTGGCTGTTGCTTTTTCGCCATCGGCTGTAAAAGGCTATAAGAAATTGTGTAGAAATTCGTGTGCTTTGTAAATCCGCAAGAACAAAGCACAAAAACATAGCCCGAATTTTTTACTTGTTTTTAGGTTTTTTCGCAGCTGAAAATGAGCTGGTAACAGCTCGAAACGTCCTGTGTGTTAGTGTTTTAATAATTTTTTAGCCTTATTTACCCATATTTTAATTAAATCTCCTCTTTAAATCCGCAAGTTTGTACGGAATCACCATAATATTTACAAAACGCACATTATATTTTCCTTTACTACATATTTGTTTTCATCAATTAAAATGAGAATAATTCATACAGGACTGTGCAAACATTTCAAAGTCATGAGTTGAATAACGCTGACTCCGCGAGATTAAATATTAGAGCCTAACACAAAGCGGAGCGGCGACGCACTGGCGCCTACAAACCTAACAGGGATACTTCACGCACTGCGCAACGCGTGAAGTATCCCTGTTAGGTTTGTAGGCGCCAATGCGCGTTTCGCGCTGGCTGCCCGCCGCCGCCTGCGCCGCAGCGTCCGCGCTTGAAGCAACTATTTCACACCAGAGGTATTGCACAGTATCGTACGAAATTGAAGGCGCTCCAACATATTAGGAATGACAGGCATCCTTCAAAAGTACGGAGCTTCCCTCGCAAAATAAATCAAGATACTACGGCCCAAAAAGAGAGCGGTAGTCCAAAAACTCACTAAGTCCTAGCATCCGTAATTAGTAACGGATAGCATACACTTTATCGTCAGGCTGTGCTTAATCGCCATCGGCTATAAAAGGCTATAAGAAATTGTGTTGCCGGCTATAGAAGCTATTGGAAATCTTACAGGCGGCTGTGGGTCTATGGTATTTTGGAACACAGATTCTACTGCCATTTTTTACCAGGGGTTTCCTCAGACGTTTGGGGAGAAACTAAAGTTTTAGTTATTTACACAATGAGTAGTCTCATATGGTAGTGCTATAGTCTCAAATAAGTGGTAGCAAATTCACAGAAGTAAAGGATTGAGGACACGAGGCCTCATAATGTATGTGTATTCAGCAAAGATATTATCGTATTCTGCCAGGAAATGTTGTTTTGTAAATTTCAGAAGAGATATCGATGATTTTCAATTATGATGACGGTACACAAAAAGAAACCTTAGCTCGCGAAGGGAAACTTTACAGTATGCGCCTCTTGACTTGTCGAGTTATGTAGAAATATTGAATTTTAGGATTTCGACGGAAAATGCCCTCTCTAATGCCCTCATGTCATAGGCTTCCAGCCAAGTGTCACACGCGTCATTCGAAGTTTAAATATTTCCGCCGCCATTTTATTTTTTTCCAGAGAAATTGTTGGTTGAATTTGAAAACGAAAATTTCATTGAGTTTTATCGGCAGCACAGAGAAAATTCAGTAAAATTTTCGACAGCTTCGTCGACCGATTTCTCTGTAAAAAAAAAATAAAAAAAATGGCGGCGGAAATTTTTAAAAATCGCATGGAGCTTGTGACACTTCGGCCGGTAGATGACGATGCGTATTTTTCTGTTAAAGGTTCTCGGTTCTACTTTCCCGTCCCCGGGAACTTTCCCGGGGACGGGAAAGTTCGCACTCAGCTAGATCACTAACCCCCTTTCATGGAAGCCAACACGGTGGTGGCACGCTGATTCCTATTTAGTAATGCATGAACATGCGCTTTCTCTACGAAAAGAAGGGGGAAAATAGGGATCTATTTACCGAGACACCCACTACGTCAAAAGGGAGTATATCGAGGTAACTTGTAAATGTTGTAGAGGAAAATGAAGGGAGGGGGGCTAAGTGGCTGTCTTGAATCCGTGTATCCCTGCGGCGATCAAAACGTAGTGTATCGATTCAGTCTGGGACAAGCCTGTCAAAAGTGACTGAGTAGCCCATTACGGGAGCCCCAGTTCCAACTTTTCAGCATATTGCTTGCGCTCCGAGTCCCGATCAGTGGCGTGGCGTGCTTTGCGATGTATCGATTGATATGTAATTTAAACCTATGGTAAGGAATCGATTATTAAGGTGTTCGCTGCGAACACCCTGTTTATCGATCCTTTTCCATAGGTTTAAATGGCAAAACAATCGATATATCGCAAAGCACGCCACGCCACTGGCCCCGATGCTGGCACTCTCTCCACGAAAAACTCAGTCAAGAAAGCGTGGCAATTGTTTGCTCTCGCCAGGGCGAGGTGAGCTTCGCGCTTTCAGGACTCTCATTTCCATAGAAGACCTGATGAACAATAAAGGGTTACACTTGGGAAAAATTAAATGCCAAAACCACCGAGTTCCATTAATGGAGAGAAAACATTTCTCGCCAATACTGTAACATTTTGTTCCAGAGAGAACACTGGAACACTTCTCCCCGGAACACTATAACTGATTGCTCAGGAGAGAAAAATATTTCTCTCCGCAGCATTGACTAATTGCTCAGGAGAGAAAACATTTCCATCCCGTACACTAATTATTTGCTCCGGAGAGAAGACATTTCTCGCCCATGCACTAACTAATGGGTCGGGTGAAAAAGCATTTTCCTCCCATACAGTAGCTTATTGTTCCAGAGGGAAAATATTTCTCTCCGTAGCATTAAGTAAATTAATTAAATTACGGCCATTTAAATAATTATTAGCTCAATTTCGATGGCATATTTAGAATTCACATCCAAAGTTGATCTAAAAACGCTGTTTGTAGGTAAGTATTAAGGATTGATACGGAGTCTCGCCATAGAGAGTCAAAGAGAAGGAAGTTGAGAAAATGAGAATCGCTAAAACGGGCTTTTTTGAATATCGCTAAAATTCACCCCATCCTTGGGGGTCGATATCTCGCGAACGGTGCGTTAGATATGAGCAATAACGCTTCAAATTAGTCTCTCAGAAAGGTTTAAGGACCCAGTAGACCAATTTTCAGCCGAATCGAAAGGGATCGGGCATACCGGGCCTAGTTGAGTTGACAAGGAATGACCCTGTATGCCGATTTGGACAAAAATTGTCATAGAGCGTAGGTATACATAAACAAATGAGAAAATGGATGGCGGATTCAACAGTTAAATTATTAAAAAATATTCCCGACATGCATCAAATGCACATTTTACAATAGTGAAACGCTAATTTAACCACGGGGTGGTTAAATTAGTATTCTTTTATTGTAAAATCTATATTGAAGCACGTCGTCGGGCACTTTTTTAACTACAAAATTGTTAAATTAGCAATTTCATTTTTTTTTTCAAGAAGGCCAATATCCAAAGAGTGCCACAAAGGTATGGTAAATTCAACATGTAACCTTGGAGCTTCACGCGAGACGTAAACCCTATCCTTCAACACTGTAACAGTGGACTAATCTCGAAGATGAGCCCTCCCACTGTCTTGTCATTAGCTGCCAGTATTGCCTCAACTCTAAACACCTTATGTGAGCCCTCAAGCAAGGACATCAACAGTGTCCTGGAGAAATTCAGAGCAAGGGAGGCTTGTTAGTGCGCAGATACTGGAATAATAACGGGAGGGTTCTATCCAAGCTGTCGGTGCATGATCATGAAGCAATTAGATTAGGAAACGAGGCACCTTCCATTTCCGTGGGACGTTTCAGATTCAGCGGCGAACTTTGGGCTGATGTCAGCCAGCGCCGCGACCCACCCACGCCCATCGCAAATTGGAACTGGGACGATTCTTCCAAATTGGCAACATTGTACTGCGTTCATTTATATTTATGCAAAACAATCGATGTTTTTCAAAGCAGGTTGCTCGACCAAGAATCAATTATTTACAACGGGTTTAAACGGAGGAAATATAGTGTCACGAACTTTGGGGAATCGCCACTGCACCCATGCGATATATTGCATGGTTAAGATGTAGGGCTATGTCTTGTCTTGTCGTGCCGACATGGTGTCAATAATCAGGCCGCTGCGCTGGTGCGATGGATAAACGTCGTGTATTGATGTAGGCTCAAGATAATTCGAAGCGCCTTCAATTGATTGTTATGCAACATAGGCGTCCGCGCAGCAGGAATAGTTGCATCTACGCCTTGCGTAGAGGGTGTCCCCTTCTATTCTCATTCCTTGTGACTGAGACGTAACAGCCTCTTTTCTTTCGGAACACAAGGACTCTAAACTGAAAAGTTTTGAGGAAACTCTGTCCATTCAAGAAGAAAAATCGCGAAACTTTTAAACAAATGCAGAACCACTACGTCTATTCTTGTAAAAAGGAAATAAATTAATTTAATGAATAATGAATATTTAAGTGACTGGATAAAAGGCTCCTTGATGAGATTCTTGCCTGCTAAAAAAATCAATTCAATTTAATGAATAATGAATGATTGAGTAATTAAATGAGTGATAAATAAATACAGTCCAAACCGGATCATTCAAACTAATTAACTGATCGGCGGGTTCAATTTTAAAGAGTTCATATACTTCGGAGGCTGTTGGTGATGGGCTTATTTTAAGTCCTTAATGGGTCAATTACGCTGGTCACAGAATCGTGTTTTGATGCTTGATTCCTATACATCAGCTAAAAATAATAAATTCCGTCCAAACTGCAACTTTCTACGTTCAATACTAACTGAGATGTCGCCCTTTTAAAAGTCGGGTTTTTTACGTCATTCACCGCGGTAGTGACACCCTTGATTTCTTCCACCTTGCTTTCATCCGAGTTCCACGTCAAATAATCAGTGAAATATGCGTCACGATGCCTGATGAAAGCAAGGTGGAAGAAACCAAGAACATCACCAGTGCGATGGATGACGTCAGAAACTAGACTTTTCAAAGGGCGATATCTCGGTTAATATTCAACGTAGAAAGTTGCTGTTTGGACAGATCTTATTATTTTTAGGTAAGCTACAAGAATCAAGAATCAAATCACGATTCTGTGCCCAGCGCAATTGGCCCATTGCTCAAAGATAAAAATGTTGTAAAAATGATCAAATGATAAAAAGATCGAATTAAAAATTCATGGGAGGCCCTTGCTTGTCCTACCTAGATAAAAAAGTACCTCCAATAAAAATAAATTAACCCTCAGAACTTCATTCCCTTAGTTCACACCGACATTTTCTGAGGATATCAGGACACTATGGGCTGCGTTCCTTTTATTCCGATGTTTTAATCACAGATGGAGCATCTCCGAGGAACTCGCTCGAGCGTCGAAAATGGAAAACAATGGAAAAAAATAAAGGAAATCAGGAAAACCACCCTTGTAAATGTCAAGCTCCGAGTCACCCTTTTCAGCGGCCGCCTCGAGGTTCTGTAGTTCAAGTGTTATTGGTTATCGTCACTTCAGGCAACTGAAATAGGAGTGAGAGGGGGGGGGGGTGTCATATTTCCAGCCAACCGCGTCGCGTCGTATCGAGGATTTTCCTTGTATTTTGCCTTGGAATTTTTAGGATAGCACCGCGAGTTGGCAAGAGAGTTTGGAGCAGCGTCATGACAACGGCCGTCGTTCGGAGCCCAACAAGATGACGTGCAGATATCTGCTACATATATATCGATGAAACTTATTTTAAGCCACTCCGTCCTTAAGCATTTTGGGAAAAGGGACAAACATATACAGGGTGATCCAAGGTTAAACGGTCAGGAGCGTGTTCTATGGGTCAAAATAAGACTTTTTCACTGTATAAAGTTTTTTTTTTTTTCCAAAAGTGCCCCCAGTCGGAGCTATGCCCCTCCCCCCTCAATTTCGGAGAGTAAATAATTTTTCCTGACTTTTGGCAGCGGTTGTGAACCAAATCTCATTGAAATTTGTATTTTGGTGTACATTGCCCTGTACTCATAAATATGATCTTAAAAAAATCGAAATCTCACTTTAATAAGGGGGGTTGGGGGCACCCCGGCTCCTGCAGTCTGCCCGTTTAACTCTGGATCACCTTGTATATAATAACTCCAGAGCATACTTCATAAGATCGGAGATGAAGAGTAGTTTAGTAGTTAGCATTGCAGTTTTTTTTTTTTTTTTTTTTTTTTTTTTTTTTTTTTTTTTTTTTTAAATCAAAACTTGATGTAGCTATATTATGTTATAAGATATGTAAAATATGAAAAACTCGGTTGTTCATAACATCTATTCTATTGCAATTTGTGTACAATATGTAAAATTCTTATAACTGCAGAGGATCTTTACAAAATATTAGAGGGGAAAAAAACTTGATGTAGATATTGGTGGCAAAAGTAGATTAAATTGTGGACAGACTTTTGCGGGAGGCACGGTTACCCATTTTGATCATTTCCCCACTTTTGCTTGGAAAGTTTTTAAAGGAATCAAAGTCGTTTTAATATAAATTTACACGACGATACCATTATTCGGCCACATGGGAGCTCTCGTTGCCTATACTAAAAATTGGAGGCGAACTGATAAGGCGTTAAATCAACCTCTTTCATTCTGGCAAAAAGTTACTTTTTAGCGTGAGCCTGCCCATTCATGTCGATACCACTATTCGACCACGCGGGAGCTCCTATTGCCTACACGAAAAATTGAAGGCGAAATGGTATGGTGTTAAAGTAAGATCTCCCAGTTGGATGAAAAGCTATTTGAGTGTGTAGCGAATGAGCGTGGCATTTCACGTTGATACCACTATTCAAGCACGTTAAAGCTCGTGTTCTCTACACTGAAATTGAAGGCAAACTGACATGACATTAATGTAATATTTTCTCATCTGGCAAAGGCTATTATTTCAGTGTGTTTTGAGTACGTGTGTAAGTTGACAATGGGTCAGTTGCGCTGGTCACAAAATTGTGTTTTGATGCTTGATTCTTGCAGGTCAGCTAAAAATAATGAGATCCGTCCAAACAGTAACTTTCTACGTTCAATTTTTTTTTTTTTTTTTTTTTTTTTTTTTTTTTTTTTTTTTGAGTTTGGTGGCTTCTATTCCTTTGTATTAAACGTTCAATATTGATCGAGAATATCGCGCTAATATTCGGTTTATGACGTCATCCACCGCGGTAGTGACACCCTTGGTTTCTTCCATCTTGCTTTCATCAGTCAGTGAGACACACATTTGCACCAGTTACTCGCAACGTGAAACTTGGATGAAATCAAGGTGGAGGAAACTAAGGGTGTCGCTACCACGATGCATATGCAACCCACACTCGAACACACAAAAGTAGAAGAAAGTCACAATTTTTACAATTTACGATACATGAGAAGGAACCGATATTTTTCTATATCTTTTATAGATTTCTGAAATTGCATGAAATATTTCAGGTGAGATTTTTAAAATTTTATTTTTCATGAAATTCTGGAAGCCTGCCTCTGAGACGAGCGCAACTACTGAGCCATTAAGCACATTTTCGCGTTCGAATATCATTCACTGTCAAATGATATTCGACGATTGTGCAATTTTTTTTAATGATATTCAACCCTTCGTTGGTCTCATCGGAGACCGTTGAAATCCATCAATTTGAAATTTCGAATTTACCTCGGGACTTGAATTCTATTTTTGAATTCATGCAATCGATTCCAGAAACTTCATCCTTCACCAGAATTTTTGTTTCGTTATTTCTTTCTGTTTTTGTGTTTTGTCAATTCAAGTCTGGTGTTTTTGCAATTTGCTGTGTCTTGGTGTTCGGTGTTTTCTTATTTTCTTCTTAATTTCATTTTAAAAAAAATCTGAACTCTGCTTGGCTCCTGCTATCACCGATCATAGGCATCACTCAGCACTGATCAATTCGATGATATTTGATTTCGCAAAAATTCGCTTATTTGGATTTGGGGCCTTTCTGTTTCAGGTCGGAGGAGTGATCTGTGCGTTTTCGGGGGATGGCGCACTTCATCGTTGCGCCGGCGCTGTCCTCGGGGCACGGACATGGTTCCGTCTCCTCGACGGCGGCTTCGATCGTGCCCCCGGTCTCCGGGATCACGACCGCCCCGCCGGTCGCCGAGCCCGTCCTCGTCCAGCTCAAACCCAAGCCCCAGCCGCCCACCTTCATCGATCTGCAGAACAAGAACACCGTCAGCAAGCCCATTCACAAGGAGGTAAGACAACCACACCAATCCAACCACCATCCACTACCATACTCCCGTGCAGCCCTGGATAGACGATCAAATTCCGAACCAAGTCCGATCAAAGTAGACATGCCGATGACTGATGGTCACCATCTACCATCAAATTTTGACGGGCCGTACTATTTTGTTCAAAGTAAGATCAGACTGGAGTACCACCATTCATCATTTCCTGCCTCAGGAAACATTTCTGCCAGGTTTTCATTGTAAAATTAAGCAAATTAATGAGTTTAAGACTGATGACTCCCGATATTTGATGGCAATTGGTTCGGGAATTTGATCGTTTATCGAGACCTCGCTAAGGGAGAACGCCGTATGAACCTTCAGGCGTTGCCAAATCTCCTTTGTTTAAACACGAATGTTTGAGAAAACTTATGGTTATTTTTCTTCCAATTTTTCAGATTATTTCGTTCGCAATTTCACCTTAAGTGTCTGAAAATTTCAGGGGAAAATATTAATCAGTTTACTTAAAAATACACATTTTATCGGGAGATATTTGGCAACTCTCAAATAGTCTTACGGCAAATTTCCTTGGCACGGCAGTATAGACAGCCACACAGTGGATCGAGGCAATGAGAGAGGTCCGACGAAATTTGGAAACTTTTAAAGCTTATAAATTCGTTCCTACAAATCTTTATGGTTGTAAACAGGGCCGGATTAAGGGGGTTGCCACATGGGCCCCGGCCCATGGCGGCAAAGATAGGAAGCGGTAAATTTTGTAATTTTTTTAAATGTTGGTATAAAAAAATCGGATCCAGAAAAAAAAATTATCAATGAGAAAAGGGGACAAAATCTCTCTTTCCTGAGAACATAGTAATATTTTATCGTTTTTCGGTGATAAAAGAGACAGCGTCTTTAATTAGTCGAGTTAAGAGAGGGACTAAACACGCAATTTGGCCTGGAGCTCAGCGCAGAGAGGAATGATGACGAGGACTTGAGATGAAAAGGACAAGCCCTCGCGGCACTGCGGTCGACATGTAACACATATTAACGCCTACAAGACTGCATGAATACTTCACCCATTGAGTCAAACACAGTGCGCCGGTCAGGAGCAGTTGGCGTGAAACGCGTAGCGCCTACAAGACTGCTGGAATACTTCACGCATTGCGCCAAACATGGTGCGATCAGCCCGGCTCAGCGGCGGAAGTTAAAATTATTAAACCACATTTATGTTTATTCTTTCAATTTTTTGGTTCATTTCTTATAAATGGAGGACCTTGTTCTTACAGAGATATGTTTACAAAACTTAACTTTCGCGCCAAGTTCCGCGAAATTTTGCTAGTAGTGTTAACAGGGCTTTCGCAAAAAATGTACTCAACACGAGTAGGTAAACGCGTCTTATGCACCCCTCCCCCTCCGGCACGTTCACTTGATGGTTTTTATTGATGTTTCAAAACGAATGAGAAGGGGGCGGCAAAAAACAGGCGGCCCATGGGCGGCAAGTAGGTAAATCCGGCCCTGGTTGTAAAAGTGGTTTCATTGGTTTCCTCGTGAAATTTTCGTTTAGAGGCACCCCTTCGAATTCAACATTTGACAAATTCAACGTCAAAATTGGCAGTTTTAGTCAAACATTTCATGTCCGACTTCTCTGATTGACTCGATTCACTGTGAGCCGGCTCATCCTTGCAATTCATAGACAAAGCTATACAGGCTCCTCTACGGTTAAACGCCCAGATTCCAGAAGCGACTCCTACGCCTCAAAATCAGACTTTTTTCTTGTCGATTGAGATTTTGATTTTTTTTTCATCGTTAATGAATTCAGGGCATAAAAGTACGGAGGACAGATTTTCATGAGATTT
This sequence comes from Bemisia tabaci, assembly GCF_918797505.1. NCBI lineage: Eukaryota > Metazoa > Arthropoda > Insecta > Hemiptera > Aleyrodidae > Bemisia > Bemisia tabaci. Next base: position 55,830,396 of record NC_092795.1, read on the forward strand.
AATTCACAACCGTTACAAAAATTCAGGATAAACGATTAACTTTCCGATTTTTTTTTTGCCTTTATTCTAGAAATAAGACATTTCTTCTTCTTCTACTTCTTCTTCTTCTTCTTCTTCTTCTTCCTCTTCCTCTTCTTCTTCTTCTTCTATTTCTTAATTTTTTTCTTCTTCTTCTTGCTGAAAAAACTGCCGATCTTTATTGAAAGGTCGAATGAGCGCGAAGCTTACTCGCGATTGGTCAAGTGTAACTCTCTCTCATGGACGGGAGTCTCACGTTACCATGTGAGTGTCAGAGTCGCGACTGAACCCGCTTGAATGGGTCAAGGCAGAAATCCATGTCCACCTGCCTCATGCGCCTATATAGACTCTGATCAAAATTATATAGAGCCCATCAGTAAGTGTGTGTGTGTTCTATGCCTTTTGACCTATATTCTTATATCGTGCTGACTCACTAACTTGTCCAGTATCTGTCCGTCTAATTTTAATCACCATTTTGACTTAGAAGGACTTAAGTTTATAAGCGTCGAAAAGTAAGTCATGGGTATTACTGGAAAAAATTGCTATTCGAGACATTTTGGCCCAAGAGTCTGAAAATTAAAAATTTTATCAAAATAATTTAATTTTTTTAAATCTAATATGACTATGAGATTATTATTCCAAGAAAATGTAAACAATCATAGAACTAGAAATAAACTTACAAAGCACGTGCTGTATGTTTCCGCGTTCGTATGAGCTTTTACCGCGGGAAATTAGATTTCACCAATTTTCGTCACTCCGTCCTTTCGAAAGATGTTCTCACCTGAAATAGTTTCTGCTGAAATTAAAACTTCAGTTTCCAGAACTAGTTAGAATATATCATTGTAATACACGGATTCGTATGCGTGTGGATTAAATGCGTATTACCACGCGTAAAAAAACACTATTTGGACGTATCTCCGCCAAACGGAACTATGTGCATTATGACGTGAGCCCTGTTATGCATATAGTCTTGTGGGTCTCAGGGCTCATTTCTCAATGAACATAGTTCCGTTTTGCAGAAATTCGTCCATTTCATATCATGAAAATATCATGGAAAATTCAATGCGAATCACGAAAGTAGGTATACTCTGCAAGAGAAAACTGCGAAACGATTTCAGGACATTTTGTCAACGATTTTTTGTCCGCGCACCTTTTTTGTCCAGTAGTCTACACCCACACGTAAAATAAGCAATAGTGACTTGGCCCAAGCGTTATATTTTAGTCGGTATGTAAAATTATATTGACAATATGGAAATGAGAAATTAAGAGAGAAGGAGGTGTTGTTATGGTTGCTCATTTTCTAAATGAAATGTTATTACTTTCTCCTTTTGAATCATCTTTTTAAATCGTCATTGGTGAATATTTGGTTTTCTTTCTATCCTTAAAATATTCGATGTACAATATACCTTATATATGTATAGGTACTTTTTTTATTTGTTTAATTTTTTCTTTACGAAATTATTAATACATTTTGATAACATTTATATTTTCAAAACGTGACAAATATTTGTAAAACCTTTTCCAAGCGACATTAATCTCAATGAGCCGCAGTTGTGCCGACAGAAACTGCAAAAATGAATAAAAGAAGGAAAAAAAAACCAAGAAGCACGCAATCTTTAGTTTTAACCCATTTGTACATCGATCTTTTAGAGTCAAATACGTCTGAGCGTTTGGTTGCGCGTACACCTCGCTGCAGCACAATAAAAGCACAAAATGTATAAACTAATTAAAGTGCTTTGGAAATCATTAAATTTAACACCGAACCAACACTATTTAAAAAACACACATTATATTATTATTCTCCTTTGACAAATTGATACATATTTTTTCCCATCAATTTAAATGAGAATAATCAATGCAGAGTGGGCAAACATTTCAAAATCATGAGTTAAAAAACGCTGACTATGCGAGTATAAAAATAGCAATAGAGCCTGGCATAAAGCGGAGTGACGCGACGTGCTGCACTGCTGCCAGCACAAAACGCGCACTGGCGCCTACAAACCTAAGGGGATACTTCACGCATTGCGCAATGCTTACCTTGGCGCCTACAAACCTAAGTGGATACTTCACGCATTGCACAATGCTTGAAGTCTTCTTTTAGGTTTGTAGGCGCCAATGCGCGTTTTTCGCTGGCCAACTATTTTACAACAGAGGTGTTGCACAGTATCATACGAAATTGAACGTATTAAGAATGACAGGCATCCTTTAAAAGTACAAATCTTTCCTCGCAAAATAAATCAAAATACTTATCGCACACAGGAAAAATCTAAGAGCCTTTAGCTGAGGCAAATATAGAGGTTCATCCAGTTCAGGTATAGCAAGGTGGGAATTTCTTGAAAGATAATTGAGTCCTGTTACACCAAAGAGGTGTAGAGAGTTTTAGTGAATTTTGTCTCATGGAATTGACGCTCCCCCATTTTTAGTAAAAGTCTCAACTATATATTATTCTCCGTTGGATCTAACTGACAAAACAAAAAAACAAGCAAATCCTCATTCTTCCAAGACATTATACATTTTAATCCAAAAACGTCGTGAGCAAATGTCGTTTGTATTACATGTGGGCCAATTAACTTTGGGTCTCAACTGGCACGTGGACCAAAACTCCCGTGCCGAAAAAACGCGTGGACGTAAATTACTAGAAAAAACAGGTGAGCGGACAAAAAATCGTTGACGAAATGTCCTATAACTCTGCGAAACTCGGAGAAAATCGCGTAAGATCCGTCCTCAAAAATTTTCATGAAATAGCACTATATTGATATTTATTCAGGGTTCAGTACATACGTATCTTTGCTATTAAGGCGAAGATCTTTTGAACGCAGGATTTTTTTTATTTTTTAATCGTCAGTTTAATTTGGATCCCTCGAAAGTTCATGTGTTGAAATTCGTAGGCCCGACGACGCAACATGTCACACATCACGTCACCTACGAACCCCACGTGAAAGAGATATTAAGGCTAGCAGTTTCATGTGTAAACGAACTTCTGAATTGAAGCTGAACATGGTTAAACATCAAAATCGTCGAAAGTAATAAGTCAGGTCTTCGAATGAGAACTTACTAAAAGAGAGCGTATGGAGCTACAAATAGGAAGTTGGGGGAGAGGGTCACAAATTACACTGTAATTCACCTCTCCGTTTTAAAATTAGTTTTTTTTAAAGATGACAATCTGGTCCTTGGAGCAAGGCAACGGTGAGATGTTGAGTCCAGTTGAACATATAAGTCTGATATGCTTCCGTTGTCTGAACCGTATACTCTCGGGACGAGACCTGACAATGAGGGGGAGGGGGGCTTCGAACAAGACCCGTTACGGTTAGTGCACCCTGTCCTTAACGTATTATGTGACACTCTGCACTATCCGCGTTGGGGCAGTGGGCTCATTTTTGTGGACGAAATCGCTGGGCTTGAACACTTGCAGAGTGTAGAAATGCCCAGTCTGTAAACGATGTCGAAAATGACTGAGGTAATAACGTGGAGGGAAAAAATGCAGATATTATGATACCATTATGATTTCATAGGTATTGCTCGCAGAACAAAGAATGCAACTTGTTTATTTTGTGTAGTTCCCGGGAGAAAAATCAGGGAATCTTTTGGAAGATATGAGAGTTTAACTTGCTTATTCCAGCGGGCCCGGTACAATCCAGAATCCGAGGGTTTGGATTTCCACTCTTTTGACACGAGCGTTCCAACATGGGATGAGTTTCGGTCGTGAAACATTGTAACGTACTCATGGTGAATCTGCAAAAAAGGCGTATCTCAAAATCTTAAATCTTCCGGTGTCTCAAAATCCAGCTGGTTGAGAACACTGCTTTCCCTCTATTTAAACCGAAGTTGAATGATCCATTCCTCAGGGAGCTCCTGGCCGATCAGAGAATCAGTGGAGTGGCGTGCTTTGCGATATATCGATTGATGTCATTTAAACCTATGGTAAAGGATCGATGAACAAGGTGTTCGCGATAATGGATTCTTTACCACAGCTTTAAATGGGGAAATATCGATAATCGATCATTCACGCCACGCCACTGCCGAGAATCGATTAAACCTCCTGGATTCGCCAATGACCCCGAGGTCCTTCTCTGCAATATTCCTATGTTTTATATTCTTAAAAATGGATTGCATTTTGCAAAAAGGAACCACTAGCATTGCAATGTTGCTAAGATTGTGCAACTTCTTTTGTCTTGGAGGAAAAACCCGATTATTTTAATAGTTTCTATTTTACTCGCTAAAAACTGTAAATTTAAGACAAAAATTACCATCTAAATTTCATAGTTTTTCACGAATTCCGCAATTGTATCGCAAAAGATGAAGTTGCACAACCTTAGCATCATTGCGATGCTAGTGGTTCCTTTTTGCAAAATGCAATCCAAATGGTGTTTTTTTTACGCTTTGGCATCGTCTGTCGAGTACCAATGATCCTAACTGGGCAGACAACATATTGGGTCCCTCCGCAGATTTTTACGTATTTCCTTAGATTGTGGCAAAAAAATTCTTAAAATTTTGGAAAGCTTTGTTTCTGGCGACTTTAGTTGACTGAAAATGTCCCGCGGACAACTTTATTCGCAAAAATAGGTATTTTTCGCTTTTGATGTCTTGCACAATACATACTTTTCAGTGGTCTGAGTAAGAAAGGAAGGAAACACTTGATAGGAGGAGCCGTGGCAAAGGGCAAGTAACAAGATAAAAGGCCAAATGAGAGGAGAGAAGGAGAGAGGTGTCTAAGAACTGGAGGGCAAACGGAACAAGGCTCCAACAGGTGCCAAAGAGGGACGGAAAGCGCACAGGTGCGCTCTCACGGCTCGCCGCTCTACAAATTGCGCCTTCAATTAGATTTGATACCACCGCCGCGCGATCGAGGGCCCCAATAGCTGTCGCTCGTATCCGGACCGGACGTCAGTTCAATGCGTTTCCTAGTGATTCGATTACTGCCGTGCTAGGGAAGAACGCCGTATGAACATTCGAGAGTTGCCAAATTGCCCCGGATAAAGCATGTATTTTTGAGAACGATTATGCGTGATTTTCCTTGAAATTTTCAGACATTTTATACGAAATTGCGAACAAAATCGTCTGAAAAAATTAAGGGAAAAATTCAATATTTTCCCAGTAAATTAAGGTTTAATTGAGGGAAATGTGGCAACGTCTGAAGGTTCATACGGCGTTCTTCCTTAACACGGCAGATTACATCCCACGCTTCTGTTCCTCGGTAGCCTACTGCGTCACTAAGATCACGGGGATAAATTTTATTTTGTGGGGCAAATTTGAGAAAAAGAGAAAAAATCACTGTCTGAAGTTTTGAACAATTCCACCAATAATGGAACACCGTTACCACCAGGCAAGGCACGATTTTAAGCATTCTGATACATGTTTCATAATTAGAATTTCACTTAAAATACGATTCTTGCATTGATATTTACTGTAATCAACTTCCAACTAAGATATTAACGTTTTTATCTTACATTGGTGACGGGAAATTTGAACTGCCCGGTCACAATAGAAAAAACAATACTGAACCTGAGTCAAATCGCTTACCACAACAGTTATCTGAAGCCTCTAAATCGAGCAATTTTCCCTCTCCTCCATCTGTTGTTTAAAGTGTTAACATCAAGCAACGGCTGAGCCAAAGTATCGAGGTAGAGGTTGCCATATTCCCATATCGCAGAGACTGTTTCGGCAACGTTTAGTGCATGATTTGACGCACGTAGATCATTATGTTTTTATGAGTGAAAATTTTGAATTCGCGCGTCAAGAAACATAAAAAATCAGGGTTAAAAGTTAATTTCAGTAATTTTCGTTGCGCCAATCGTGTTTTGTGTGAAATTTTGGCTGAGAAACATGTATCAGAATGCTTCACTTCGTACCTTGTCTAAAGGTCTATTGTGTTGAAATCTTGAAGAAAAATGGAGAGATGACTATGCTCAGCGGCGTTTGAAGCCAAATACAGTTTAGGTGTTGGAAGTTTTTGACGCGATTTTAAAGTTAGGCAGGGGAAAAGGAGAATGGTTGGGAGAATTATAGAGGCAAAAATTAGGGGGATGATCAATTTATAAATTGCGAAAAACATACCAGTTTTTTCTTATAAGGTATAAAAATTAATTTTGACTAGGAGCTAAAAAAGCAGCTGTAAACATATTTATTTTCTGCAACTTTCATGAGTAAAAATACAAATTCTTGAAATTCGAGTTCATTTTACTTATATGTTATTTAAAAGTAGCCTTTCTTTAAGTGAATCCAACACTAGCTTTCCAGTATGATCAATTTAGAGGAAAACAAAGATGTACTAGGTGTTATAGAGCATTTTAAGAGCGTACCTACATTGCTGGATGGATACCAGGCAAATGTTCTTACAATCTGGAACCTTAAAAAAAAGGTCTGATTCAGGTTAAAAACGTTGTTGGTGCACTTGTATGATCATTATATGCGTGAATTTGAGCACTGATTGTGAGCCATTCTTTGCGCACTCACAGAATATTAAAATTTAAAGTGACATGCTAAAAATTAAAATCAATAGACTCAACGGCAATTAAAATACAATGATTCGCATCAATATTGGTTTGCTATTTGTATTTCCCAGAATCCGTAATTAATCTCAAATTTGAACTTTTGTCTTACGCCTTACGAATTTCTCACAAAGTAGTCTATCAAATGCTAACCACGTAAAAACTCCTAAATACCGCGTTGAAATCTTCGCGGGGTCTCTTTTTTCAGGCTGGGAACTTGTTAACTGTTCATTGGGTAAAGTTGGCATCACCTAGAATGATTGCTCAACGAACCGCCGGCTTAAATTCGCCCACTTCCAAGCCCAATTCGGTGACCTTTCTCCCCTCTTTGTGTCTGGAAACTTGTAGGGCTTTATTCGATGATCGCTACACCTGTTCCTGTCTGAGCTTTTCTTTGAAATTCGAGCGTAACTGTGTCACACACTCACGCAAAGCCCACCTCTATTCTGATTGAAGTGAGAAGTTGACTGTCATGTTTTGTGATAAAGGACGCGCCAATAGCTTGTATTTAGCTACTATCCCACCCTCGCTAAGTGTCCAAAATGCCAATGTAGCATAGAAAACTTTGGGATAACCCCGAGACATAAGACATAAGAGAGATTTTCCGTCATTCATAGGTAGAATAATGAGGAGGAGGAGAAAATGAAGAATAAAGCAAAGAAACATTTTTCTACAAGAAAATTGAGATATCAGTCGTTGTGGGTAAAACCCTTCTTATATACAGTCTTCTCACTTTGTGAAATAGCAAATAATTATCAAAGGTTATTTTTTTGTTTAAAAGTGTAAGATTACACACACATAATGTGTGCCAGGAATTCCAGGATATTTTTAAATTTTAAACGCGTTCCTCTCGAAATTTTAAAAAAGTCACTTGATTTCCTCATCCGTGACGTTCTCCATTTAAAAATAATGTGTGACGAAAAAAATCCGTCGACGAGAGCTTCTTAAATAAAGGGGTACGGCGCTGATAGCAGGTCCCATCCGCGGGGCGCAATGCGGTATGAAGAAGTACGAGAGGCCAACGCTGAGCGCCTTCATATAGGACGTATATGCAACATTGACATCAGTAGCGTAGGAATAGTTGTTGCTCTCGAAGGCGTTATATCATCGCTCGTTGCCTCCATCCATAACTAAGCGAACACTTAACTGGCATAACTAGTGTTTCGTTCTATGTCCATCATCCGAGCCTCAGACTGAATTATTCATTGTTTTATTAATTTTTTTTTTTAATTTTTTTTATTCGTTTTCTTTTGTTTTATTTTGCAATAACCACCTTGGTAATTTTATGTCATTTTTGAATGGAAAAGGAGACTCAGTAATTGTTTACAGACATCATGCAAAAGTACCTTTCTGGCAAAAAAATTTAGTACCACAGATTTTAAAAAGTCACAATTGAATGACAGCGTTGTTTCTCAGTGGCTCAATTTATTGAGATGTATTTAAAAACTCATTTCATCCATGAGTCTGATACAAAAAAAGCTTTAAAAAGTTCAAAAGAACTTCCAATTTCTCAAGAAATTTGGCGTATTAAGTTTTTAACATTCACAATAAATAATAATTTAAATTTTGATTAGGTAAGAAGATTATGCAGTTTATGCTTTTATGCAGAAAAAGCTATTCCTAATTAGAAGATCATGGATCCCTTCAAAAGTTGGATAATCATATTAAGCCCAAAATCTTATACTAACCGTGGGACTTGACCTTAAAAAGGAGAATGAAGAGCGGAAGATTTTTCGCTGGCCCTTCGTTTGTCCTCTTAACTTTTTTCTTTGTCTTGCCGTGAGATTCATTTGTTGATTGAAGCGAGCTAAAGCACAGACTCCGACTCTGTTGAACGCCAGGCATGGGTCTGGCTCGAATCACCGAAACTTGTTCGCGAGAGTGTTCCAATTTGTTCGGCGCCGCGACCTTTAAACCTGATCGCAATTCAATATTTCTCTGTCCGATCGAAAAACGAAGCATCTCAAACGCTTAGTTGGCAATACAAACCGTACGACGTTGTGTAAATCAAGCGCATTCAAGTTCTCGCACTGTTGCCCAGTAGAGTTTTTTCATGGAAAATCTAAATGAAGTAGCATTAAAACCAGAGGCACGGAGAAACTCCTACATTGGTATCTTCAAAACGGATGAAGCTTTTATTTTAAGACTCTGACATTCAACTGTTGACGATCTACGAGGTAGATATTTAACAACATGTTGAGCATTTTTCTCTGCACACAAATTGAGTATGTTCGACACATCACACCCGGAGCTCATCATTCATCTGGGTAAGACAACAGCCGACAAAAGATTAACGATTGTTGCTGCCGTATAATTATCCATGAGGAAATTATAAATCCTCGTGAATAAGTATTTTAAGATCAATGTCTCCATCCCCAAACACACTCCTAAGAGTGTACGCTGGAGAACGGTGCTTCCCTAGCATTCGTACAGAACACCCCACCGCTGTTCCCTAGTAAAAATTGGCAGTAGAATCTGTTTTCCAAAATATCATAGACCTACAGTCGGTCGTAAGATTTCCAATAGCTTCTATAGCTGGCTACACAATTTCTTATAGCCTTTTATAGCCGATGGCGATTAAGGAACAGCCAGGCGATAAAGTGTATGCTAAACGTTACTAATTACGGATGCTAGGACTTGGTGAGTTTTTGGAATACTGCTCTCTTTTTGGGCCGTAGTATCTTGATTTATTTTGCAAGGAAAGCTCCGTACTTTTGATGGATGCCTGCCATTACTAATATATTAGAGCGCCTTCAGTTTGTATGATACTGTGCAATACCTCTGGTGTGAAATAGTTGCTTCAAGCGCCGTGGCAGGCGGGCAGCCAGCGCGAAACACGCATTGGCGCCTACAAACCCAACAGGGATACTTCACGCGTTGCGCAATGCGTGAAGTATCCCTGTTAGGTTTGTAGGCGCCAGTGCGTCGCCGCTCCGCTTTGCGTTAGGCTCTAAAATATTTAATCTGGCGGAGTCAGCGTTATTCAACTCATGATTTTGAAATGTTTGCACATCCTGTATGGATTATTCTCATTTTAATTGATGAAAAAAAATATGTATTAAAGGAAAATATAATGTGTGTTTTGTAAATATTAAGGTGGTTCCGTATCAAACTTAATGATTTACAAAGCACACGAATTTCTACACAATTTCTTATTGCCTTTTAAAATCGATGGCGAAAGAGCAAAAGC